>NW_027468854.1:0-267500 GCF_046254945.1 Alosa pseudoharengus
ATTTTTTTTAGTACCTTGCAGTTTTTCTTAGTTTTCACATAAGGTCCGGGGTCAGGACAAAAGACAGATTTTTGACAAATTTCAAAATATGTCTGATATTGTCCAAATCATTTTTTATTTCACTTATAGACATGTGAAATGTATGAACTAGGGCAAAAAAGTGTAAAAAAATTGGTTTGATTTTTTTTTAGTACCTTGCAGTTTTTCTTAGTTTTCACATAAGGTCCGGGGTCAGGACAAAAGACAGATTTTTGACAAATTTCAAAATATGCCAGATATTGTCCAAATTATTTTTTATTTCACTTCTAGACATGTGAAATGCATGAACTAGTGCAAAAAAGTGTAACAAAATTGGTTTGATTTTTTTTTAGTACTTTTCAGTTTTTCTTAGTTTTCACATAAGGTCCGGGGTCAGGACAAAAGACAGATTTTTGACAAATTTCAAAATCTGTCAGATATTGTCCAAATCATTTTTTATTTCACTTCTAGACATGTGAAATGCATGAACTAGGGCAAAAAAGTGTGAAAAAATTGGTTTGATTTTTTTTAGTACCTTGCAGTTTTTCTTAGTTTTCACATAAGGTCCGGGGTCAGGACAAAAGACAGATTTTTGACAAATTTCAAAATATATCAGATATTGTCCAAATCATTTTTTATTTCACTTATAGACATGTGAAATGTATGAACTAGGGCAAAAAAGTGTAAAAAAATTGGTTTGATTTTTTTTTAGTACCTTGCAGTTTTTCTTAGTTTTCACATAAGGTCCGGGGTCAGGACAAAAGACAGATTTTTGACAAATTTCAAAATATGCCAGATATTGTCCAAATTATTTTTTATTTCACTTCTAGACATGTGAAATGCATGAACTAGTGCAAAAAAGTGTAACAAAATTGGTTTGATTTTTTTTTAGTACTTTTCAGTTTTTCTTAGTTTTCACATAAGGTCCGGGGTCAGGACAAAAGACAGATTTTTGACAAATTTCAAAATCTGTCAGATATTGTCCAAATCATTTTTTATTTCACTTCTAGACATGTGAAATGCATGAACTAGTGCAAAAAAGTGTAACAAAATTGATTTGATTTTTTTTTAGTACTTTTCAGTTTTTCTTAGTTTTCACATAAGGTCCGGGGTCAGGACAAAAGACAGATTTTTGACAAATTTCAAAATCTGTCAGATATTGTCCAAATCATTTTTTATTTCATTTCTAGACATGTGAAATACACGAACTAGGGCAAAAAAAGTGAAAAAAAATTGGTCTGATTTTTTTTAGTACTTTTCAGTTTTTCTTAGTTTTCACATAAGGTCCGGGGTCAGGACAAAAGACAGATTTTTGACAAATTTCAAAATATGTCAGATATTGTCCAAATTATTTTTTATTTCACGTCTAGACATGTGAAATGCATGAACTAGTGCAAAAAAGTGTAACACAATTGGTTTGATTTTTTTTTAGTACTTTTCAGTTTTTCTTAGTTTTCACATAAGGTCCGGGGTCAGGACAAAAGACAGATTTTTGACAAATTTCAAAATCTGTCAGATATTGTCCAAATCATTTTTTATTTCACTTCTAGACATGTGAAATGCATGAACTAGGGCAAAAAAGTGTGAAAAAATTGGTTTGATTTTTTTTAGTACCTTGCAGTTTTTCTTAGTTTTCACATAAGGTCCGGGGTCAGGACAAAAGACAGATTTTTGACAAATTTCAAAATATGTCTGATATTGTCCAAATCATTTTTTATTTCACTTATAGACATGTGAAATGTATGAACTAGGGCAAAAAAGTGTAAAAAAATTGGTTTGATTTTTTTTTAGTACCTTGCAGTTTTTCTTAGTTTTCACATAAGGTCCGGGGTCAGGACAAAAGACAGATTTTTGACAAATTTCAAAATATGCCAGATATTGTCCAAATTATTTTTTATTTCACTTCTAGACATGTGAAATGCATGAACTAGTGCAAAAAAGTGTAACAAAATTGGTTTGATTTTTTTTTAGTACTTTTCAGTTTTTCTTAGTTTTCACATAAGGTCCGGGGTCAGGACAAAAGACAGATTTTTGACAAATTTCAAAATCTGTCAGATATTGTCCAAATCATTTTTTATTTCACTTCTAGACATGTGAAATGCATGAACTAGGGCAAAAAAGTGTGAAAAAATTGGTTTGATTTTTTTTAGTACCTTGCAGTTTTTCTTAGTTTTCACATAAGGTCCGGGGTCAGGACAAAAGACAGATTTTTGACAAATTTCAAAATATATCAGATATTGTCCAAATCATTTTTTATTTCACTTATAGACATGTGAAATGTATGAACTAGGGCAAAAAAGTGTAAAAAAATTGGTTTGATTTTTTTTAGTACCTTGCAGTTTTTCTTAGTTTTCACATAAGGTCCGGGGTCAGGACAAAAGACAGATTTTTGACAAATTTCAAAATATGTCAGATATTGTCCAAATCATTTTTTATTTCACTTCTAGACATGTGAAATGCATGAACTAGTGCAAAAAAGTGTAACAAAATTGATTTGATTTTTTTTTAGTACTTTTCAGTTTTTCTTAGTTTTCACATAAGGCCCGGGGTCAGGACAAAAGACAGATTTTTGACAAATTTCAAAATCTGTCAGATATTGTCCAAATCATTTTTTATTTCATTTCTAGACATGTGAAATACATGAACTAGGGCAAAAAAAGTGAAAAAAAATTGGTCTGATTTTTTTTAGTACTTTTCAGTTTTTCTTAGTTTTCACATAAGGTCCGGGGTCAGGACAAAAGACAGATTTTTGACAAATTTCAAAATCTGTCAGATATTGTCCAAATCATTTTTTATTTAATTTCTAGACATGTGAAATGCATGAACTAGGGCAAGAAAGTGAAAAAAAATTGGTCTGATTTTTTTTAGTACTTTTCAGTTTTTCTTAGTTTTCACATAAGGTCCGGGGTCAGGACAAAAGACAGATTTTTGACAAATTTCAAAATATGTCAGATATTGTCCAAATTATTTTTTATTTCACGTCTAGACATGTGAAATGCATGAACTAGTGCAAAAAAGTCTAACAAAATTGATTTGATTTTTTTTAGTACTTTTCAGTTTTTCTTAGTTTTCACATAAGGTCCGGGGTCAGGACAAAAGACAGATTTTTGACAAATTTCAAAATCTGTCAGATATTGTCCAAATTATTTTTTATTTCACGTCTAGACATGTGAAATGCATGAACTAGTGCAAAAAAGTGTAACACAATTGGTCTGATTTTTTTTAGTACTTTTCAGTTTTTCTTAGTTTTCACATAAGGTCCGGGGTCAGGACAAAAGACAGATTTTTGACAAATTTCAAAATATGCCAGATATTGTCCAAATTATTTTTTATTTCACTTCTAGACATGTGAAATGCATGAACCAGTGCAAAAAAGTGTAACAAAATTGATTTGATTTTTTTTAGTACTTTTCAGTTTTTCTTAGATTTCACATAAGGTCCGGGGTCAGGATAAAAGACAGATTTTTGACAAATTTCAAAATTCTCTGAGATATTGTCCAAATTATTTTTTATTTCACTTCTAGACATGTGAAATGCATGAACTAGTGCAAAAAAGTGTAACAAAATTGATTTGATTTTTTTTTAGTACTTTTCAGTTTTTCTTAGTTTTCACATAAGGTCCGGGGTCAGGACAAAAGACAGATTTTTGACAAATTTCAAAATATATCAGATATTGTCCAAATCATTTTTTATTTCACTTATAGACATGTGAAATGTATGAACTAGGGCAAAAAAGTGTAAAAAAATTGGTTTGATTTTTTTTAGTACCTTGCAGTTTTTCTTAGTTTTCACATAAGGTCCGGGGTCAGGACAAAAGACAGATTTTTGACAAATTTCAAAATATGTCAGATATTGTCCAAATCATTTTTTATTTCACTTCTAGACATGTGAAATGCATGAACTAGTGCAAAAAAGTGTAACAAAATTGATTTGATTTTTTTTTAGTACTTTTCAGTTTTTCTTAGTTTTCACATAAGGCCCGGGGTCAGGACAAAAGACAGATTTTTGACAAATTTCAAAATCTGTCAGATATTGTCCAAATCATTTTTTATTTCATTTCTAGACATGTGAAATACATGAACTAGGGCAAAAAAAGTGAAAAAAAATTGGTCTGATTTTTTTTAGTACTTTTCAGTTTTTCTTAGTTTTCACATAAGGTCCGGGGTCAGGACAAAAGACAGATTTTTGACAAATTTCAAAATCTGTCAGATATTGTCCAAATCATTTTTTATTTAATTTCTAGACATGTGAAATGCATGAACTAGGGCAAGAAAGTGAAAAAAAATTGGTCTGATTTTTTTTAGTACTTTTCAGTTTTTCTTAGTTTTCACATAAGGTCCGGGGTCAGGACAAAAGACAGATTTTTGACAAATTTCAAAATATGTCAGATATTGTCCAAATTATTTTTTATTTCACGTCTAGACATGTGAAATGCATGAACTAGTGCAAAAAAGTCTAACAAAATTGATTTGATTTTTTTTAGTACTTTTCAGTTTTTCTTAGTTTTCACATAAGGTCCGGGGTCAGGACAAAAGACAGATTTTTGACAAATTTCAAAATCTGTCAGATATTGTCCAAATTATTTTTTATTTCACGTCTAGACATGTGAAATGCATGAACTAGTGCAAAAAAGTGTAACACAATTGGTCTGATTTTTTTTAGTACTTTTCAGTTTTTCTTAGTTTTCACATAAGGTCCGGGGTCAGGACAAAAGACAGATTTTTGACAAATTTCAAAATATGCCAGATATTGTCCAAATTATTTTTTATTTCACTTCTAGACATGTGAAATGCATGAACCAGTGCAAAAAAGTGTAACAAAATTGATTTGATTTTTTTTAGTACTTTTCAGTTTTTCTTAGATTTCACATAAGGTCCGGGGTCAGGATAAAAGACAGATTTTTGACAAATTTCAAAATTCTCTGAGATATTGTCCAAATTATTTTTTATTTCACTTCTAGACATGTGAAATGCATGAACTAGTGCAAAAAAGTGTAACAAAATTGATTTGATTTTTTTTTAGTACTTTTCAGTTTTTCTTAGTTTTCACATAAGGTCCGGGGTCAGGACAAAAGACAGATTTTTGACAAATTTCAAAATCTGTCAGATATTGTCCAAATCATTTTTTATTTAATTTCTAGACATGTGAAATGCATGAACTAGGGCAAGAAAGTGAAAAAAATTGGTCTGATTTTTTTTAGTACTTTTCAGTTTTTCTTAGTTTTCACATAAGGTCCGGGGTCAGGACAAAAGACAGATTTTTGACAAATTTCAAAATATGTCAGATATTGTCCAAATTATTTTTTATTTCACGTCTAGACATGTGAAATGCATGAACTAGTGCAAAAAAGTGTAACACAATTGGTTTGATTTTTTTTTAGTACTTTTCAGGTTTTCTTAGTTTTCACATAAGGTCCGGGGTCAGGACAAAAGACAGATTTTTGACAAATTTCAAAATCTGTCAGATATTGTCCAAATCATTTTTTATTTCACTTCTAGACATGTGAAATGCATGAACTAGGGCAAAAAAGTGTGAAAAAATTGGATTGATTTTTTTTAGTACCTTGCAGTTTTTCTTAGTTTTCACATAAGGTCCGGGGTCAGGACAAAAGACAGATTTTTGACAAATTTCAAAATATGTCTGATATTGTCCAAATCATTTTTTATTTCACTTATAGACATGTGAAATGTATGAACTAGGGCAAAAAAGTGTAAAAAAATTGGTTTGATTTTTTTTTAGTACCTTGCAGTTTTTCTTAGTTTTCACATAAGGTCCGGGGTCAGGACAAAAGACAGATTTTTGACAAATTTCAAAATATGCCAGATATTGTCCAAATTATTTTTTATTTCACTTCTAGACATGTGAAATGCATGAACTAGTGCAAAAAAGTGTAACAAAATTGGTTTGATTTTTTTTTAGTACTTTTCAGTTTTTCTTAGTTTTCACATAAGGTCCGGGGTCAGGACAAAAGACAGATTTTTGACAAATTTCAAAATCTGTCAGATATTGTCCAAATCATTTTTTATTTCACTTCTAGACATGTGAAATGCATGAACTAGGGCAAAAAAGTGTGAAAAAATTGGTTTGATTTTTTTTAGTACCTTGCAGTTTTTCTTAGTTTTCACATAAGGTCCGGGGTCAGGACAAAAGACAGATTTTTGACAAATTTCAAAATATATCAGATATTGTCCAAATCATTTTTTATTTCACTTATAGACATGTGAAATGTATGAACTAGGGCAAAAAAGTGTAAAAAAATTGGTTTGATTTTTTTTAGTACCTTGCAGTTTTTCTTAGTTTTCACATAAGGTCCGGGGTCAGGACAAAAGACAGATTTTTGACAAATTTCAAAATATGTCAGATATTGTCCAAATCATTTTTTATTTCACTTCTAGACATGTGAAATGCATGAACTAGTGCAAAAAAGTGTAACAAAATTGATTTGATTTTTTTTTAGTACTTTTCAGTTTTTCTTAGTTTTCACATAAGGTCCGGGGTCAGGACAAAAGACAGATTTTTGACAAATTTCAAAATCTGTCAGATATTGTCCAAATCATTTTTTATTTCACTTCTAGACATGTGAAATGCATGAACTAGGGCAAAAAAGTGTGAAAAAATTGGTTTGATTTTTTTTAGTACCTTGCAGTTTTTCTTAGTTTTCACATAAGGTCCGGGGTCAGGACAAAAGACAGATTTTTGACAAATTTCAAAATATGTCTGATATTGTCCAAATCATTTTTTATTTCACTTATAGACATGTGAAATGTATGAACTAGGGCAAAAAAGTGTAAAAAAATTGGTTTGATTTTTTTTTAGTACCTTGCAGTTTTTCTTAGTTTTCACATAAGGTCCGGGGTCAGGACAAAAGACAGATTTTTGACAAATTTCAAAATATGCCAGATATTGTCCAAATTATTTTTTATTTCACTTCTAGACATGTGAAATGCATGAACTAGTGCAAAAAAGTGTAACAAAATTGGTTTGATTTTTTTTTAGTACTTTTCAGTTTTTCTTAGTTTTCACATAAGGTCCGGGGTCAGGACAAAAGACAGATTTTTGACAAATTTCAAAATCTGTCAGATATTGTCCAAATCATTTTTTATTTCACTTCTAGACATGTGAAATGCATGAACTAGGGCAAAAAAGTGTGAAAAAATTGGTTTGATTTTTTTTAGTACCTTGCAGTTTTTCTTAGTTTTCACATAAGGTCCGGGGTCAGGACAAAAGACAGATTTTTGACAAATTTCAAAATATATCAGATATTGTCCAAATCATTTTTTATTTCACTTATAGACATGTGAAATGTATGAACTAGGGCAAAAAAGTGTAAAAAAATTGGTTTGATTTTTTTTAGTACCTTGCAGTTTTTCTTAGTTTTCACATAAGGTCCGGGGTCAGGACAAAAGACAGATTTTTGACAAATTTCAAAATATGTCAGATATTGTCCAAATCATTTTTTATTTCACTTCTAGACATGTGAAATGCATGAACTAGTGCAAAAAAGTGTAACAAAATTGATTTGATTTTTTTTTAGTACTTTTCAGTTTTTCTTAGTTTTCACATAAGGCCCGGGGTCAGGACAAAAGACAGATTTTTGACAAATTTCAAAATCTGTCAGATATTGTCCAAATCATTTTTTATTTCATTTCTAGACATGTGAAATACATGAACTAGGGCAAAAAAAGTGAAAAAAAATTGGTCTGATTTTTTTTAGTACTTTTCAGTTTTTCTTAGTTTTCACATAAGGTCCGGGGTCAGGACAAAAGACAGATTTTTGACAAATTTCAAAATCTGTCAGATATTGTCCAAATCATTTTTTATTTAATTTCTAGACATGTGAAATGCATGAACTAGGGCAAGAAAGTGAAAAAAAATTGGTCTGATTTTTTTTAGTACTTTTCAGTTTTTCTTAGTTTTCACATAAGGTCCGGGGTCAGGACAAAAGACAGATTTTTGACAAATTTCAAAATATGTCAGATATTGTCCAAATTATTTTTTATTTCACGTCTAGACATGTGAAATGCATGAACTAGTGCAAAAAAGTCTAACAAAATTGATTTGATTTTTTTTAGTACTTTTCAGTTTTTCTTAGTTTTCACATAAGGTCCGGGGTCAGGACAAAAGACAGATTTTTGACAAATTTCAAAATCTGTCAGATATTGTCCAAATTATTTTTTATTTCACGTCTAGACATGTGAAATGCATGAACTAGTGCAAAAAAGTGTAACACAATTGGTCTGATTTTTTTTAGTACTTTTCAGTTTTTCTTAGTTTTCACATAAGGTCCGGGGTCAGGACAAAAGACAGATTTTTGACAAATTTCAAAATATGCCAGATATTGTCCAAATTATTTTTTATTTCACTTCTAGACATGTGAAATGCATGAACCAGTGCAAAAAAGTGTAACAAAATTGATTTGATTTTTTTTAGTACTTTTCAGTTTTTCTTAGATTTCACATAAGGTCCGGGGTCAGGATAAAAGACAGATTTTTGACAAATTTCAAAATTCTCTGAGATATTGTCCAAATTATTTTTTATTTCACTTCTAGACATGTGAAATGCATGAACTAGTGCAAAAAAGTGTAACAAAATTGATTTGATTTTTTTTTAGTACTTTTCAGTTTTTCTTAGTTTTCACATAAGGTCCGGGGTCAGGACAAAAGACAGATTTTTGACAAATTTCAAAATCTGTCAGATATTGTCCAAATCATTTTTTATTTAATTTCTAGACATGTGAAATGCATGAACTAGGGCAAGAAAGTGAAAAAAATTGGTCTGATTTTTTTTAGTACTTTTCAGTTTTTCTTAGTTTTCACATAAGGTCCGGGGTCAGGACAAAAGACAGATTTTTGACAAATTTCAAAATATGTCAGATATTGTCCAAATTATTTTTTATTTCACGTCTAGACATGTGAAATGCATGAACTAGTGCAAAAAAGTGTAACACAATTGGTTTGATTTTTTTTTAGTACTTTTCAGTTTTTCTTAGTTTTCACATAAGGTCCGGGGTCAGGACAAAAGACAGATTTTTGACAAATTTCAAAATCTGTCAGATATTGTCCAAATCATTTTTTATTTCACTTCTAGACATGTGAAATGCATGAACTAGGGCAAAAAAGTGTGAAAAAATTGGATTGATTTTTTTTAGTACCTTGCAGTTTTTCTTAGTTTTCACATAAGGTCCGGGGTCAGGACAAAAGACAGATTTTTGACAAATTTCAAAATATGTCTGATATTGTCCAAATCATTTTTTATTTCACTTATAGACATGTGAAATGTATGAACTAGGGCAAAAAAGTGTAAAAAAATTGGTTTGATTTTTTTTTAGTACCTTGCAGTTTTTCTTAGTTTTCACATAAGGTCCGGGGTCAGGACAAAAGACAGATTTTTGACAAATTTCAAAATATGCCAGATATTGTCCAAATTATTTTTTATTTCACTTCTAGACATGTGAAATGCATGAACTAGTGCAAAAAAGTGTAACAAAATTGGTTTGATTTTTTTTTAGTACTTTTCAGTTTTTCTTAGTTTTCACATAAGGTCCGGGGTCAGGACAAAAGACAGATTTTTGACAAATTTCAAAATCTGTCAGATATTGTCCAAATCATTTTTTATTTCACTTCTAGACATGTGAAATGCATGAACTAGGGCAAAAAAGTGTGAAAAAATTGGTTTGATTTTTTTTAGTACCTTGCAGTTTTTCTTAGTTTTCACATAAGGTCCGGGGTCAGGACAAAAGACAGATTTTTGACAAATTTCAAAATATATCAGATATTGTCCAAATCATTTTTTATTTCACTTATAGACATGTGAAATGTATGAACTAGGGCAAAAAAGTGTAAAAAAATTGGTTTGATTTTTTTTAGTACCTTGCAGTTTTTCTTAGTTTTCACATAAGGTCCGGGGTCAGGACAAAAGACAGATTTTTGACAAATTTCAAAATATGTCAGATATTGTCCAAATCATTTTTTATTTCACTTCTAGACATGTGAAATGCATGAACTAGTGCAAAAAAGTGTAACAAAATTGATTTGATTTTTTTTTAGTACTTTTCAGTTTTTCTTAGTTTTCACATAAGGTCCGGGGTCAGGACAAAAGACAGATTTTTGACAAATTTCAAAATCTGTCAGATATTGTCCAAATCATTTTTTATTTCACTTCTAGACATGTGAAATGCATGAACTAGGGCAAAAAAGTGTGAAAAAATTGGTTTGATTTTTTTTAGTACCTTGCAGTTTTTCTTAGTTTTCACATAAGGTCCGGGGTCAGGACAAAAGACAGATTTTTGACAAATTTCAAAATATGTCTGATATTGTCCAAATCATTTTTTATTTCACTTATAGACATGTGAAATGTATGAACTAGGGCAAAAAAGTGTAAAAAAATTGGTTTGATTTTTTTTTAGTACCTTGCAGTTTTTCTTAGTTTTCACATAAGGTCCGGGGTCAGGACAAAAGACAGATTTTTGACAAATTTCAAAATATGCCAGATATTGTCCAAATTATTTTTTATTTCACTTCTAGACATGTGAAATGCATGAACTAGTGCAAAAAAGTGTAACAAAATTGGTTTGATTTTTTTTTAGTACTTTTCAGTTTTTCTTAGTTTTCACATAAGGTCCGGGGTCAGGACAAAAGACAGATTTTTGACAAATTTCAAAATCTGTCAGATATTGTCCAAATCATTTTTTATTTCACTTCTAGACATGTGAAATGCATGAACTAGGGCAAAAAAGTGTGAAAAAATTGGTTTGATTTTTTTTAGTACCTTGCAGTTTTTCTTAGTTTTCACATAAGGTCCGGGGTCAGGACAAAAGACAGATTTTTGACAAATTTCAAAATATATCAGATATTGTCCAAATCATTTTTTATTTCACTTATAGACATGTGAAATGTATGAACTAGGGCAAAAAAGTGTAAAAAAATTGGTTTGATTTTTTTTAGTACCTTGCAGTTTTTCTTAGTTTTCACATAAGGTCCGGGGTCAGGACAAAAGACAGATTTTTGACAAATTTCAAAATATGTCAGATATTGTCCAAATCATTTTTTATTTCACTTCTAGACATGTGAAATGCATGAACTAGTGCAAAAAAGTGTAACAAAATTGATTTGATTTTTTTTTAGTACTTTTCAGTTTTTCTTAGTTTTCACATAAGGCCCGGGGTCAGGACAAAAGACAGATTTTTGACAAATTTCAAAATCTGTCAGATATTGTCCAAATCATTTTTTATTTCATTTCTAGACATGTGAAATACATGAACTAGGGCAAAAAAAGTGAAAAAAAATTGGTCTGATTTTTTTTAGTACTTTTCAGTTTTTCTTAGTTTTCACATAAGGTCCGGGGTCAGGACAAAAGACAGATTTTTGACAAATTTCAAAATCTGTCAGATATTGTCCAAATCATTTTTTATTTAATTTCTAGACATGTGAAATGCATGAACTAGGGCAAGAAAGTGAAAAAAAATTGGTCTGATTTTTTTTAGTACTTTTCAGTTTTTCTTAGTTTTCACATAAGGTCCGGGGTCAGGACAAAAGACAGATTTTTGACAAATTTCAAAATATGTCAGATATTGTCCAAATTATTTTTTATTTCACGTCTAGACATGTGAAATGCATGAACTAGTGCAAAAAAGTCTAACAAAATTGATTTGATTTTTTTTAGTACTTTTCAGTTTTTCTTAGTTTTCACATAAGGTCCGGGGTCAGGACAAAAGACAGATTTTTGACAAATTTCAAAATATGCCAGATATTGTCCAAATTATTTTTTATTTCACTTCTAGACATGTGAAATGCATGAACCAGTGCAAAAAAGTGTAACAAAATTGATTTGATTTTTTTTAGTACTTTTCAGTTTTTCTTAGATTTCACATAAGGTCCGGGGTCAGGATAAAAGACAGATTTTTGACAAATTTCAAAATTCTCTGAGATATTGTCCAAATTATTTTTTATTTCACTTCTAGACATGTGAAATGCATGAACTAGTGCAAAAAAGTGTAACAAAATTGATTTGATTTTTTTTTAGTACTTTTCAGTTTTTCTTAGTTTTCACATAAGGTCCGGGGTCAGGACAAAAGACAGATTTTTGACAAATTTCAAAATCTGTCAGATATTGTCCAAATCATTTTTTATTTAATTTCTAGACATGTGAAATGCATGAACTAGGGCAAGAAAGTGAAAAAAATTGGTCTGATTTTTTTTAGTACTTTTCAGTTTTTCTTAGTTTTCACATAAGGTCCGGGGTCAGGACAAAAGACAGATTTTTGACAAATTTCAAAATATGTCAGATATTGTCCAAATTATTTTTTATTTCACGTCTAGACATGTGAAATGCATGAACTAGTGCAAAAAAGTGTAACACAATTGGTTTGATTTTTTTTTAGTACTTTTCAGTTTTTCTTAGTTTTCACATAAGGTCCGGGGTCAGGACAAAAGACAGATTTTTGACAAATTTCAAAATCTGTCAGATATTGTCCAAATCATTTTTTATTTCACTTCTAGACATGTGAAATGCATGAACTAGGGCAAAAAAGTGTGAAAAAATTGGATTGATTTTTTTTAGTACCTTGCAGTTTTTCTTAGTTTTCACATAAGGTCCGGGGTCAGGACAAAAGACAGATTTTTGACAAATTTCAAAATATGTCTGATATTGTCCAAATCATTTTTTATTTCACTTATAGACATGTGAAATGTATGAACTAGGGCAAAAAAGTGTAAAAAAATTGGTTTGATTTTTTTTTAGTACCTTGCAGTTTTTCTTAGTTTTCACATAAGGTCCGGGGTCAGGACAAAAGACAGATTTTTGACAAATTTCAAAATATGCCAGATATTGTCCAAATTATTTTTTATTTCACTTCTAGACATGTGAAATGCATGAACTAGTGCAAAAAAGTGTAACAAAATTGGTTTGATTTTTTTTTAGTACTTTTCAGTTTTTCTTAGTTTTCACATAAGGTCCGGGGTCAGGACAAAAGACAGATTTTTGACAAATTTCAAAATCTGTCAGATATTGTCCAAATCATTTTTTATTTCACTTCTAGACATGTGAAATGCATGAACTAGGGCAAAAAAGTGTGAAAAAATTGGTTTGATTTTTTTTAGTACCTTGCAGTTTTTCTTAGTTTTCACATAAGGTCCGGGGTCAGGACAAAAGACAGATTTTTGACAAATTTCAAAATATATCAGATATTGTCCAAATCATTTTTTATTTCACTTATAGACATGTGAAATGTATGAACTAGGGCAAAAAAGTGTAAAAAAATTGGTTTGATTTTTTTTAGTACCTTGCAGTTTTTCTTAGTTTTCACATAAGGTCCGGGGTCAGGACAAAAGACAGATTTTTGACAAATTTCAAAATATGTCAGATATTGTCCAAATCATTTTTTATTTCACTTCTAGACATGTGAACTGCATGAACTAGTGCAAAAAAGTGTAACAAAATTGATTTGATTTTTTTTTAGTACTTTTCAGTTTTTCTTAGTTTTCACATAAGGTCCGGGGTCAGGACAAAAGACAGATTTTTGACAAATTTCAAAATCTGTCAGATATTGTCCAAATCATTTTTTATTTCACTTCTAGACATGTGAAATGCATGAACTAGGGCAAAAAAGTGTGAAAAAATTGGTTTGATTTTTTTTAGTACCTTGCAGTTTTTCTTAGTTTTCACATAAGGTCCGGGGTCAGGACAAAAGACAGATTTTTGACAAATTTCAAAATATGTCTGATATTGTCCAAATCATTTTTTATTTCACTTATAGACATGTGAAATGTATGAACTAGGGCAAAAAAGTGTAAAAAAATTGGTTTGATTTTTTTTTAGTACCTTGCAGTTTTTCTTAGTTTTCACATAAGGTCCGGGGTCAGGACAAAAGACAGATTTTTGACAAATTTCAAAATATGCCAGATATTGTCCAAATTATTTTTTATTTCACTTCTAGACATGTGAAATGCATGAACTAGTGCAAAAAAGTGTAACAAAATTGGTTTGATTTTTTTTTAGTACTTTTCAGTTTTTCTTAGTTTTCACATAAGGTCCGGGGTCAGGACAAAAGACAGATTTTTGACAAATTTCAAAATCTGTCAGATATTGTCCAAATCATTTTTTATTTCACTTCTAGACATGTGAAATGCATGAACTAGGGCAAAAAAGTGTGAAAAAATTGGTTTGATTTTTTTTAGTACCTTGCAGTTTTTCTTAGTTTTCACATAAGGTCCGGGGTCAGGACAAAAGACAGATTTTTGACAAATTTCAAAATATATCAGATATTGTCCAAATCATTTTTTATTTCACTTATAGACATGTGAAATGTATGAACTAGGGCAAAAAAGTGTAAAAAAATTGGTTTGATTTTTTTTAGTACCTTGCAGTTTTTCTTAGTTTTCACATAAGGTCCGGGGTCAGGACAAAAGACAGATTTTTGACAAATTTCAAAATATGTCAGATATTGTCCAAATCATTTTTTATTTCACTTCTAGACATGTGAAATGCATGAACTAGTGCAAAAAAGTGTAACAAAATTGATTTGATTTTTTTTTAGTACTTTTCAGTTTTTCTTAGTTTTCACATAAGGTCCGGGGTCAGGACAAAAGACAGATTTTTGACAAATTTCAAAATCTGTCAGATATTGTCCAAATCATTTTTTATTTCATTTCTAGACATGTGAAATACATGAACTAGGGCAAAAAAAGTGAAAAAAAATTGGTCTGATTTTTTTTAGTACTTTTCAGTTTTTCTTAGTTTTCACATAAGGTCCGGGGTCAGGACAAAAGACAGATTTTTGACAAATTTCAAAATCTGTCAGATATTGTCCAAATCATTTTTTATTTAATTTCTAGACATGTGAAATGCATGAACTAGGGCAAGAAAGTGAAAAAAATTGGTCTGATTTTTTTTAGTACTTTTCAGTTTTTCTTAGTTTTCACATAAGGTCCGGGGTCAGGACAAAAGACAGATTTTTGACAAATTTCAAAATATGTCAGATATTGTCCAAATTATTTTTTATTTCACGTCTAGACATGTGAAATGCATGAACTAGTGCAAAAAAGTGTAACACAATTGGTTTGATTTTTTTTTAGTACTTTTCAGTTTTTCTTAGTTTTCACATAAGGTCCGGGGTCAGGACAAAAGACAGATTTTTGACAAATTTCAAAATCTGTCAGATATTGTCCAAATCATTTTTTATTTCACTTCTAGACATGTGAAATGCATGAACTAGGGCAAAAAAGTGTGAAAAAATTGGATTGATTTTTTTTAGTACCTTGCAGTTTTTCTTAGTTTTCACATAAGGTCCGGGGTCAGGACAAAAGACAGATTTTTGACAAATTTCAAAATATGTCTGATATTGTCCAAATCATTTTTTATTTCACTTATAGACATGTGAAATGTATGAACTAGGGCAAAAAAGTGTAAAAAAATTGGTTTTTTTTTTTTTTAGTACCTTGCAGTTTTTCTTAGTTTTCACATAAGGTCCGGGGTCAGGACAAAAGACAGATTTTTGACAAATTTCAAAATATGCCAGATATTGTCCAAATTATTTTTTATTTCACTTCTAGACATGTGAAATGCATGAACTAGTGCAAAAAAGTGTAACAAAATTGGTTTGATTTTTTTTTAGTACTTTTCAGTTTTTCTTAGTTTTCACATAAGGTCCGGGGTCAGGACAAAAGACAGATTTTTGACAAATTTCAAAATCTGTCAGATATTGTCCAAATCATTTTTTATTTCACTTCTAGACATGTGAAATGCATGAACTAGGGCAAAAAAGTGTGAAAAAATTGGTTTGATTTTTTTTAGTACCTTGCAGTTTTTCTTAGTTTTCACATAAGGTCCGGGGTCAGGACAAAAGACAGATTTTTGACAAATTTCAAAATATATCAGATATTGTCCAAATCATTTTTTATTTCACTTATAGACATGTGAAATGTATGAACTAGGGCAAAAAAGTGTAAAAAAATTGGTTTGATTTTTTTTAGTACCTTGCAGTTTTTCTTAGTTTTCACATAAGGTCCGGGGTCAGGACAAAAGACAGATTTTTGACAAATTTCAAAATATGTCAGATATTGTCCAAATCATTTTTTATTTCACTTCTAGACATGTGAAATGCATGAACTAGTGCAAAAAAGTGTAACAAAATTGATTTTATTTTTTTTTAGTACTTTTCAGTTTTTCTTAGTTTTCACATAAGGTCCGGGGTCAGGACAAAAGACAGATTTTTGACAAATTTCAAAATCTGTCAGATATTGTCCAAATCATTTTTTATTTCACTTCTAGACATGTGAAATGCATGAACTAGGGCAAAAAAGTGTGAAAAAATTGGTTTGATTTTTTTTAGTACCTTGCAGTTTTTCTTAGTTTTCACATAAGGTCCGGGGTCAGGACAAAAGACAGATTTTTGACAAATTTCAAAATATGTCTGATATTGTCCAAATCATTTTTTATTTCACTTATAGACATGTGAAATGTATGAACTAGGGCAAAAAAGTGTAAAAAAATTGGTTTGATTTTTTTTTAGTACCTTGCAGTTTTTCTTAGTTTTCACATAAGGTCCGGGGTCAGGACAAAAGACAGATTTTTGACAAATTTCAAAATATGCCAGATATTGTCCAAATTATTTTTTATTTCACTTCTAGACATGTGAAATGCATGAACTAGTGCAAAAAAGTGTAACAAAATTGGTTTGATTTTTTTTTAGTACTTTTCAGTTTTTCTTAGTTTTCACATAAGGTCCGGGGTCAGGACAAAAGACAGATTTTTGACAAATTTCAAAATCTGTCAGATATTGTCCAAATCATTTTTTATTTCACTTCTAGACATGTGAAATGCATGAACTAGGGCAAAAAAGTGTGAAAAAATTGGTTTGATTTTTTTTAGTACCTTGCAGTTTTTCTTAGTTTTCACATAAGGTCCGGGGTCAGGACAAAAGACAGATTTTTGACAAATTTCAAAATATATCAGATATTGTCCAAATCATTTTTTATTTCACTTATAGACATGTGAAATGTATGAACTAGGGCAAAAAAGTGTAAAAAAATTGGTTTGATTTTTTTTAGTACCTTGCAGTTTTTCTTAGTTTTCACATAAGGTCCGGGGTCAGGACAAAAGACAGATTTTTGACAAATTTCAAAATATGTCAGATATTGTCCAAATCATTTTTTATTTCACTTCTAGACATGTGAAATGCATGAACTAGTGCAAAAAAGTGTAACAAAATTGATTTGATTTTTTTTTAGTACTTTTCAGTTTTTCTTAGTTTTCACATAAGGTCCGGGGTCAGGACAAAAGACAGATTTTTGACAAATTTCAAAATCTGTCAGATATTGTCCAAATCATTTTTTATTTCATTTCTAGACATGTGAAATACATGAACTAGGGCAAAAAAAGTGAAAAAAAATTGGTCTGATTTTTTTTAGTACTTTTCAGTTTTTCTTAGTTTTCACATAAGGTCCGGGGTCAGGACAAAAGACAGATTTTTGACAAATTTCAAAATCTGTCAGATATTGTCCAAATCATTTTTTATTTAATTTCTAGACATGTGAAATGCATGAACTAGGGCAAGAAAGTGAAAAAAAATTGGTCTGATTTTTTTTAGTACTTTTCAGTTTTTCTTAGTTTTCACATAAGGTCCGGGGTCAGGACAAAAGACAGATTTTTGACAAATTTCAAAATATGTCAGATATTGTCCAAATTATTTTTTATTTCACGTCTAGACATGTGAAATGCATGAACTAGTGCAAAAAAGTGTAACACAATTGGTTTGATTTTTTTTTAGTACTTTTCAGTTTTTCTTAGTTTTCACATAAGGTCCGGGGTCAGGACAAAAGACAGATTTTTGACAAATTTCAAAATCTGTCAGATATTGTCCAAATCATTTTTTATTTCACTTCTAGACATGTGAAATGCATGAACTAGGGCAAAAAAGTGTGAAAAAATTGGTTTGATTTTTTTTAGTACCTTGCAGTTTTTCTTAGTTTTCACATAAGGTCCGGGGTCAGGACTAAAGACAGATTTTTGACAAATTTCAAAATATGTCAGATATTGTCCAAATCATTTTTTATTTCACTTATAGACATGTGAAATGTATGAACTAGGGCAAAAAAGTGTAAAAAAATTGGTTTGATTTTTTTTTAGTACCTTGCAGTTTTTCTTAGTTTTCACATAAGGTCCGGGGTCAGGACAAAAGACAGATTTTTGACAAATTTCAAAATATGCCAGATATTGTCCAAATTATTTTTTATTTCACGTCTAGACATGTGAAATGCATGAACTAGTGCAAAAAAGTCTAACAAAATTGATTTGATTTTTTTTAGTACTTTTCAGTTTTTCTTAGTTTTCACATAAGGTCCGGGGTCAGGACAAAAGACAGATTTTTGACAAATTTCAAAATATGCCAGATATTGTCCAAATTATTTTTTATTTCACTTCTAGACATGTGAAATGCATGAACCAGTGCAAAAAAGTGTAACAAAATTGATTTGATTTTTTTTAGTACTTTTCAGTTTTTCTTAGATTTCACATAAGGTCCGGGGTCAGGATAAAAGACAGATTTTTGACAAATTTCAAAATTCTCTGAGATATTGTCCAAATTATTTTTTATTTCACTTCTAGACATGTGAAATGCATGAACTAGTGCAAAAAAGTGTAACAAAATTGATTTGATTTTTTTTTAGTACTTTTCAGTTTTTCTTAGTTTTCACATAAGGTCCGGGGTCAGGACAAAAGACAGATTTTTGACAAATTTCAAAATCTGTCAGATATTGTCCAAATCATTTTTTATTTAATTTCTAGACATGTGAAATGCATGAACTAGGGCAAGAAAGTGAAAAAAATTGGTCTGATTTTTTTTAGTACTTTTCAGTTTTTCTTAGTTTTCACATAAGGTCCGGGGTCAGGACAAAAGACAGATTTTTGACAAATTTCAAAATATGTCAGATATTGTCCAAATTATTTTTTATTTCACGTCTAGACATGTGAAATGCATGAACTAGTGCAAAAAAGTGTAACAAAATTGGTTTGATTTTTTTTTAGTACTTTTCAGTTTTTCTTAGTTTTCACATAAGGTCCGGGGTCAGGACAAAAGACAGATTTTTGACAAATTTCAAAATATGTCAGATATTGTCCAAATTATTTTTTATTTCACGTCTAGACATGTGAAATGCATGAACTAGTGCAAAAAAGTGTAACACAATTGGTTTGATTTTTTTTTAGTACCTTGCAGTTTTTCTTAGTTTTCACATAAGGTCCGGGGTCAGGACAAAAGACAGATTTTTGACAAATTTCAAAATATGCCAGATATTGTCCAAATTATTTTTTATTTCACGTCTAGACATGTGAAATGCATGAACTAGTGCAAAAAAGTCTAACAAAATTGATTTGATTTTTTTTAGTACTTTTCAGTTTTTCTTAGTTTTCACATAAGGTCCGGGGTCAGGACAAAAGACAGATTTTTGACAAATTTCAAAATATGCCAGATATTGTCCAAATTATTTTTTATTTCACTTCTAGACATGTGAAATGCATGAACCAGTGCAAAAAAGTGTAACATAATTGGTTTGATTTTTTTTAGTACCTTTCAGTTTTTCTTAGTTTTCTCACAAGGTCCGGGGTCAGGACAAAAGACAGATTTTTGACAAATTTCAAAATCTGTCAGATATTGTCCAAATTATTTTTTATTTCACTTCTAGACATGTGAAATGCATGAACTAGGGCAAAAAAAGTGAAAAAAAAAATGGTCTGATTTTTTTTAGTACTTTTCAGTTTTTCTTAGTTTTCACATAAGGTCCGGGGTCAGGACAAAAGACAGATTTTTGACAAATTTCAAAATCTGTCAGATATTGTCCAAATCATTTTTTATTTCACTTCTAGACATGTGAAATGCATGAACTAGTGCAAAAAAGTGTAACAAAATTGGTTTGATTTTTTTTAGTACCTTTTAGTTTTTTTTAGTTTTCACACAAGGTCCGGGGTCAGGACAAAAGACAGATTTTTGACAAATTTCAAAATATGTCAGATATTGTCCAAATCATTTTTTATTTCACTTCTAGACATGTGAAATGCACGAACAAGTGCAAAAAAGTGTAACATAATTGGTTTGATTTTTTTTAGTACCTTTCAGTTTTTCTTAGTTTTCTCACAAGGTCCGGGGTCAGGACAAAAGACAGATTTTTGACAAATTTCAAAATATGTCAGATATTGTCCAAATCATTTTTTATTTCACTTCTAGACATGTGAAATGCATGAACTAGGGCAAAAAAAGTGAAAAAAAATTGGTCTGATTTTTTTTAGTACTTTTCAGTTTTTCTTAGTTTTCACATAAGGTCCGGGGTCAGGACAAAAGACAGATTTTTGACAAATTTCAAAATATGTCAGATATTGTCCAAATTATTTTTTATTTCACGTCTAGACATGTGAAATGCACGAACAAGTGCAAAAAAGTGTAACAAAATTGGTTTGATTTTTTTTAGTACCTTTCAGTTTTTCTTAGTTTTCACACAAGGTCCGGGGTCAGGACAAAAGACAGATTTTTGACAAATTTCAAAATATGTCAGATATTGTCCAAATTATTTTTTATTTCACGTCTAGACATGTGAAATCTACGAACAAGTGCAAAAAAGTGTAACAAAATTGGTTTGATTTTTTTTAGTACCTTTCAGTTTTTCTTAATTTTCTCACAAGGTCCGGGGTCAGGACAAAAGACAGATTTTTGACAAATTTCAAAATATGTCAGATATTGTCCAAATTATTTTTTATTTCACGTCTAGACATGTGAAATGCACGAACAAGTGCAAAAAAGTGTGACAAAAATGGATTGATTTTTTTAGTACCTTTCAGTTTTTCTTAGTTTTCTCACAAGGTCCGGGGTCAGGACAAAAGACAGATTTTTGACAAATTTCAAAATATGTCAGATATTGTCCAAATTATTTTTTATTTCACTTCTAGACATGTTAAATGCATGAACTAGGGCAATAAAAGTGAAAAAAAATTGGTCTGATTTTTTTTAGTACTTTTCAGTTTTTCATAGTTTTCACATAAGGTCCGGGGGTCAGGACAAAAGACAGATTTTTGACAAATTTCAAAATCTGTCAGATATTGTCCAAATCATTTTTTATTTCACTTCTAGACATGTGAAATGCATGAACTAGGGCAAAAAAGTGTAACAAAATTGGTTTGATTTTTTTTAGTACCTTTCAGTTTTTCTTAATTTTCTCACAAGGTCCGGGGTCAGGACAAAAGACAGATTTTTGACAAATTTCAAAATATGTCAGATATTGTCCAAATTATTTTTTATTTCACGTCTAGACATGTGAAATGCACGAACAAGTGCAAAAAAGTGTAACAAAATTGGTTTGATTTTTTTTAGTACCTTTCAGTTTTTCTTAATTTTCTCACAAGGTCCGGGGTCAGGACAAAAGACAGATTTTTGACAAATTTCAAAATATGTCAGATATTGTCCAAATTATTTTTTATTTCACGTCTAGACATGTGAAATGCACGAACAAGTGCAAAAAAGTGTGACAAAAATGGATTGATTTTTTTAGTACCTTTCAGTTTTTCTTAGTTTTCTCACAAGGTCCGGGGTCAGGACAAAAGACAGATTTTTGACAAATTTCAAAATATGTCAGATATTGTCCAAATTATTTTTTATTTCACTTCTAGACATGTTAAATGCATGAACTAGGGCAATAAAAGTGAAAAAAAATTGGTCTGATTTTTTTTAGTACTTTTCAGTTTTTCATAGTTTTCACATAAGGTCCGGGGGTCAGGACAAAAGACAGATTTTTGACAAATTTCAAAATCTGTCAGATATTGTCCAAATCATTTTTTATTTCACTTCTAGACATGTGAAATGCATGAACTAGGGCAAAAAAGTGTAACAAAATTGGTTTGATTTTTTTTAGTACCTTTCAGTTTTTCTTAATTTTCTCACAAGGTCCGGGGTCAGGACAAAAGACAGATTTTTGACAAATTTCAAAATATGTCAGATATTGTCCAAATTATTTTTTATTTCACGTCTAGACATGTGAAATGCACGAACAAGTGCAAAAAAGTGTAACAAAATTGGTTTGATTTTTTTTAGTACCTTTCAGTTTTTCTTAGTTTTCTCACAAGGTCCGGGGTCAGGACAAAAGACAGATTTTTGACAAATTTCAAAATCTGTCAGATATTGTCCAAATCATTTTTTATTTCACTTCTAGACATGTGAAATGCATGAACTAGGGCAAAAAAGTGTAACAAAATTGGTTTGATTTTTTTTAGTACCTTGCAGTTTTTCTTAGTTTTCACATAAGGTCCGGGGTCAGGACAAAAGACAGATTTTTGACAAATTTCAAAATATATCAGATATTGTCCAAATCATTTTTTATTTCACTTATAGACATGTGAAATGTATGAACTAGGGCAAAAAAGTGTAAAAAAATTGGTTTGATTTTTTTTAGTACCTTGCAGTTTTTCTTAGTTTTCACATAAGGTCCGGGGTCAGGACAAAAGACAGATTTTTGACAAATTTCAAAATATGTCAGATATTGTCCAAATCATTTTTTATTTCACTTCTAGACATGTGAAATGCATGAACTAGTGCAAAAAAGTGTAACAAAATTGATTTGATTTTTTTTTAGTACTTTTCAGTTTTTCTTAGTTTTCACATAAGGTCCGGGGTCAGGACAAAAGACAGATTTTTGACAAATTTCAAAATCTGTCAGATATTGTCCAAATCATTTTTTATTTCATTTCTAGACATGTGAAATACATGAACTAGGGCAAAAAAAGTGAAAAAAAATTGGTCTGATTTTTTTTAGTACTTTTCAGTTTTTCTTAGTTTTCACATAAGGTCCGGGGTCAGGACAAAAGACAGATTTTTGACAAATTTCAAAATCTGTCAGATATTGTCCAAATCATTTTTTATTTAATTTCTAGACATGTGAAATGCATGAACTAGGGCAAGAAAGTGAAAAAAATTGGTCTGATTTTTTTTAGTACTTTTCAGTTTTTCTTAGTTTTCACATAAGGTCCGGGGTCAGGACAAAAGACAGATTTTTGACAAATTTCAAAATATGTCAGATATTGTCCAAATTATTTTTTATTTCACGTCTAGACATGTGAAATGCATGAACTAGTGCAAAAAAGTGTAACACAATTGGTTTGATTTTTTTTTAGTACTTTTCAGTTTTTCTTAGTTTTCACATAAGGTCCGGG
Source organism: Alosa pseudoharengus (assembly GCF_046254945.1). Classification (NCBI taxonomy): domain Eukaryota; kingdom Metazoa; phylum Chordata; class Actinopteri; order Clupeiformes; family Clupeidae; genus Alosa; species Alosa pseudoharengus. The sequence goes on from NW_027468854.1 coordinate 23,203, forward strand.
GTCAGGACAAAAGACAGATTTTTGACAAATTTCAAAATCTGTCAGATATTGTCCAAATTATTTTTTATTTCACGTCTAGACATGTGAAATGCATGAACTAGTGCAAAAAAGTGTAACACAATTGGTTTGATTTTTTTTTAGTACTTTTCAGTTTTTCTTAGTTTTCACATAAGGTCCGGGGTCAGGACAAAAGACAGATTTTTGACAAATTTCAAAATCTGTCAGATATTGTCCAAATCATTTTTTATTTCACTTCTAGACATGTGAAATGCATGAACTAGGGCAAAAAAGTGTGAAAAAATTGGTTTGATTTTTTTTAGTACCTTGCAGTTTTTCTTAGTTTTCACATAAGGTCCGGGGTCAGGACTAAAGACAGATTTTTGACAAATTTCAAAATATGTCAGATATTGTCCAAATCATTTTTTATTTCACTTATAGACATGTGAAATGTATGAACTAGGGCAAAAAAGTGTAAAAAAATTGGTTTGATTTTTTTTTAGTACCTTGCAGTTTTTCTTAGTTTTCACATAAGGTCCGGGGTCAGGACAAAAGACAGATTTTTGACAAATTTCAAAATATGCCAGATATTGTCCAAATTATTTTTTATTTCACGTCTAGACATGTGAAATGCATGAACTAGTGCAAAAAAGTCTAACAAAATTGATTTGATTTTTTTTAGTACTTTTCAGTTTTTCTTAGTTTTCACATAAGGTCCGGGGTCAGGACAAAAGACAGATTTTTGACAAATTTCAAAATATGCCAGATATTGTCCAAATTATTTTTTATTTCACTTCTAGACATGTGAAATGCATGAACCAGTGCAAAAAAGTGTAACAAAATTGATTTGATTTTTTTTAGTACTTTTCAGTTTTTCTTAGATTTCACATAAGGTCCGGGGTCAGGATAAAAGACAGATTTTTGACAAATTTCAAAATTCTCTGAGATATTGTCCAAATTATTTTTTATTTCACTTCTAGACATGTGAAATGCATGAACTAGTGCAAAAAAGTGTAACAAAATTGATTTGATTTTTTTTTAGTACTTTTCAGTTTTTCTTAGTTTTCACATAAGGTCCGGGGTCAGGACAAAAGACAGATTTTTGACAAATTTCAAAATCTGTCAGATATTGTCCAAATCATTTTTTATTTAATTTCTAGACATGTGAAATGCATGAACTAGGGCAAGAAAGTGAAAAAAATTGGTCTGATTTTTTTTAGTACTTTTCAGTTTTTCTTAGTTTTCACATAAGGTCCGGGGTCAGGACAAAAGACAGATTTTTGACAAATTTCAAAATATGTCAGATATTGTCCAAATTATTTTTTATTTCACGTCTAGACATGTGAAATGCATGAACTAGTGCAAAAAAGTGTAACAAAATTGGTTTGATTTTTTTTTAGTACTTTTCAGTTTTTCTTAGTTTTCACATAAGGTCCGGGGTCAGGACAAAAGACAGATTTTTGACAAATTTCAAAATATGTCAGATATTGTCCAAATTATTTTTTATTTCACGTCTAGACATGTGAAATGCATGAACTAGTGCAAAAAAGTGTAACACAATTGGTTTGATTTTTTTTTAGTACCTTGCAGTTTTTCTTAGTTTTCACATAAGGTCCGGGGTCAGGACAAAAGACAGATTTTTGACAAATTTCAAAATATGCCAGATATTGTCCAAATTATTTTTTATTTCACGTCTAGACATGTGAAATGCATGAAGTAGTGCAAAAAAGTCTAACAAAATTGATTTGATTTTTTTTAGTACTTTTCAGTTTTTCTTAGTTTTCACATAAGGTCCGGGGTCAGGACAAAAGACAGATTTTTGACAAATTTCAAAATATGCCAGATATTGTCCAAATTATTTTTTATTTCACTTCTAGACATGTGAAATGCATGAACCAGTGCAAAAAAGTGTAACAAAATTGATTTGATTTTTTTTAGTACTTTTCAGTTTTTCTTAGATTTCACATAAGGTCCGGGGTCAGGATAAAAGACAGATTTTTGACAAATTTCAAAATATGCCAGATATTGTCCAAATCATTTTTTATTTCACTTCTAGACATGTGAAATGCATGAACTAGGGCAAAAAAGTGTGAAAAAATTGGTTTGATTTTTTTTAGTACCTTGCAGTTTTTCTTAGTTTTCACATAAGGTCCGGGGTCAGGACAAAAGACAGATTTTTGACAAATTTCAAAATATATCAGATATTGTCCAAATCATTTTTTATTTCACTTATAGACATGTGAAATGTATGAACTAGGGCAAAAAAGTGTAAAAAAATTGGTTTGATTTTTTTTAGTACCTTGCAGTTTTTCTTAGTTTTCACATAAGGTCCGGGGTCAGGACAAAAGACAGATTTTTGACAAATTTCAAAATATGTCAGATATTGTCCAAATCATTTTTTATTTCACTTCTAGACATGTGAAATGCATGAACTAGTGCAAAAAAGTGTAACAAAATTGATTTGATTTTTTTTTAGTACTTTTCAGTTTTTCTTAGTTTTCACATAAGGTCCGGGGTCAGGACAAAAGACAGATTTTTGACAAATTTCAAAATCTGTCAGATATTGTCCAAATCATTTTTTATTTCATTTCTAGACATGTGAAATACATGAACTAGGGCAAAAAAAGTGAAAAAAAATTGGTCTGATTTTTTTTAGTACTTTTCAGTTTTTCTTAGTTTTCACATAAGGTCCGGGGTCAGGACAAAAGACAGATTTTTGACAAATTTCAAAATATGTCAGATATTGTCCAAATTATTTTTTATTTCACGTCTAGACATGTGAAATGCATGAACTAGTGCAAAAAAGTGTAACACAATTGGTTTGATTTTTTTTTAGTACTTTTCAGTTTTTCTTAGTTTTCACATAAGGTCCGGGGTCAGGACAAAAGACAGATTTTTGACAAATTTCAAAATCTGTCAGATATTGTCCAAATCATTTTTTATTTCACTTCTAGACATGTGAAATGCATGAACTAGGGCAAAAAAGTGTGAAAAAATTGGTTTGATTTTTTTTAGTACCTTGCAGTTTTTCTTAGTTTTCACATAAGGTCCGGGGTCAGGACAAAAGACAGATTTTTGACAAATTTCAAAATATGTCTGATATTGTCCAAATCATTTTTTATTTCACTTATAGACATGTGAAATGTATGAACTAGGGCAAAAAAGTGTAAAAAAATTGGTTTGATTTTTTTTTAGTACCTTGCAGTTTTTCTTAGTTTTCACATAAGGTCCGGGGTCAGGACAAAAGACAGATTTTTGACAAATTTCAAAATATGCCAGATATTGTCCAAATTATTTTTTATTTCACTTCTAGACATGTGAAATGCATGAACTAGTGCAAAAAAGTGTAACAAAATTGGTTTGATTTTTTTTTAGTACTTTTCAGTTTTTCTTAGTTTTCACATAAGGTCCGGGGTCAGGACAAAAGACAGATTTTTGACAAATTTCAAAATCTGTCAGATATTGTCCAAATCATTTTTTATTTCACTTCTAGACATGTGAAATGCATGAACTAGGGCAAAAAAGTGTGAAAAAATTGGTTTGATTTTTTTTAGTACCTTGCAGTTTTTCTTAGTTTTCACATAAGGTCCGGGGTCAGGACAAAAGACAGATTTTTGACAAATTTCAAAATATATCAGATATTGTCCAAATCATTTTTTATTTCACTTATAGACATGTGAAATGTATGAACTAGGGCAAAAAAGTGTAAAAAAATTGGTTTGATTTTTTTTAGTACCTTGCAGTTTTTCTTAGTTTTCACATAAGGTCCGGGGTCAGGACAAAAGACAGATTTTTGACAAATTTCAAAATATGTCAGATATTGTCCAAATCATTTTTTATTTCACTTCTAGACATGTGAAATGCATGAACTAGTGCAAAAAAGTGTAACAAAATTGATTTGATTTTTTTTTAGTACTTTTCAGTTTTTCTTAGTTTTCACATAAGGTCCGGGGTCAGGACAAAAGACAGATTTTTGACAAATTTCAAAATCTGTCAGATATTGTCCAAATCATTTTTTATTTAATTTCTAGACATGTGAAATGCATGAACTAGGGCAAGAAAGTGAAAAAAAATTGGTCTGATTTTTTTTAGTACTTTTCAGTTTTTCTTAGTTTTCACATAAGGTCCGGGGTCAGGACAAAAGACAGATTTTTGACAAATTTCAAAATATGTCAGATATTGTCCAAATTATTTTTTATTTCACGTCTAGACATGTGAAATGCATGAACTAGTGCAAAAAAGTGTAACACAATTGGTTTGATTTTTTTTTAGTACTTTTCAGTTTTTCTTAGTTTTCACATAAGGTCCGGGGTCAGGACAAAAGACAGATTTTTGACAAATTTCAAAATCTGTCAGATATTGTCCAAATCATTTTTTATTTCACTTCTAGACATGTGAAATGCATGAACTAGGGCAAAAAAGTGTGAAAAAATTGGTTTGATTTTTTTTAGTACCTTGCAGTTTTTCTTAGTTTTCACATAAGGTCCGGGGTCAGGACTAAAGACAGATTTTTGACAAATTTCAAAATATGTCAGATATTGTCCAAATCATTTTTTATTTCACTTATAGACATGTGAAATGTATGAACTAGGGCAAAAAAGTGTAAAAAAATTGGTTTGATTTTTTTTAGTACCTTGCAGTTTTTCTTAGTTTTCACATAAGGTCCGGGGTCAGGACAAAAGACAGATTTTTGACAAATTTCAAAATATGTCAGATATTGTCCAAATCATTTTTTATTTCACTTCTAGACATGTGAAATGCATGAACTAGTGCAAAAAAGTGTAACAAAATTGATTTGATTTTTTTTTAGTACTTTTCAGTTTTTCTTAGTTTTCACATAAGGTCCGGGGTCAGGACAAAAGACAGATTTTTGACAAATTTCAAAATCTGTCAGATATTGTCCAAATCATTTTTTATTTCATTTCTAGACATGTGAAATACATGAACTAGGGCAAAAAAAGTGAAAAAAAATTGGTCTGATTTTTTTTAGTACTTTTCAGTTTTTCTTAGTTTTCACATAAGGTCCGGGGTCAGGACAAAAGACAGATTTTTGACAAATTTCAAAATATGTCAGATATTGTCCAAATTATTTTTTATTTCACGTCTAGACATGTGAAATGCATGAACTAGTGCAAAAAAGTGTAACACAATTGGTTTGATTTTTTTTTAGTACTTTTCAGTTTTTCTTAGTTTTCACATAAGGTCCGGGGTCAGGACAAAAGACAGATTTTTGACAAATTTCAAAATCTGTCAGATATTGTCCAAATCATTTTTTATTTCACTTCTAGACATGTGAAATGCATGAACTAGGGCAAAAAAGTGTGAAAAAATTGGTTTGATTTTTTTTAGTACCTTGCAGTTTTTCTTAGTTTTCACATAAGGTCCGGGGTCAGGACAAAAGACAGATTTTTGACAAATTTCAAAATATGTCTGATATTGTCCAAATCATTTTTTATTTCACTTATAGACATGTGAAATGTATGAACTAGGGCAAAAAAGTGTAAAAAAATTGGTTTGATTTTTTTTTAGTACCTTGCAGTTTTTCTTAGTTTTCACATAAGGTCCGGGGTCAGGACAAAAGACAGATTTTTGACAAATTTCAAAATATGCCAGATATTGTCCAAATTATTTTTTATTTCACTTCTAGACATGTGAAATGCATGAACTAGTGCAAAAAAGTGTAACAAAATTGGTTTGATTTTTTTTTAGTACTTTTCAGTTTTTCTTAGTTTTCACATAAGGTCCGGGGTCAGGACAAAAGACAGATTTTTGACAAATTTCAAAATCTGTCAGATATTGTCCAAATCATTTTTTATTTCACTTCTAGACATGTGAAATGCATGAACTAGGGCAAAAAAGTGTGAAAAAATTGGTTTGATTTTTTTTAGTACCTTGCAGTTTTTCTTAGTTTTCACATAAGGTCCGGGGTCAGGACAAAAGACAGATTTTTGACAAATTTCAAAATATATCAGATATTGTCCAAATCATTTTTTATTTCACTTATAGACATGTGAAATGTATGAACTAGGGCAAAAAAGTGTAAAAAAATTGGTTTGATTTTTTTTAGTACCTTGCAGTTTTTCTTAGTTTTCACATAAGGTCCGGGGTCAGGACAAAAGACAGATTTTTGACAAATTTCAAAATCTGTCAGATATTGTCCAAATCATTTTTTATTTCATTTCTAGACATGTGAAATACATGAACTAGGGCAAAAAAAGTGAAAAAAAATTGGTCTGATTTTTTTTAGTACTTTTCAGTTTTTCTTAGTTTTCACATAAGGTCCGGGGTCAGGACAAAAGACAGATTTTTGACAAATTTCAAAATCTGTCAGATATTGTCCAAATCATTTTTTATTTAATTTCTAGACATGTGAAATGCATGAACTAGGGCAAGAAAGTGAAAAAAAATTGGTCTGATTTTTTTTAGTACTTTTCAGTTTTTCTTAGTTTTCACATAAGGTCCGGGGTCAGGACAAAAGACAGATTTTTGACAAATTTCAAAATATGTCAGATATTGTCCAAATTATTTTTTATTTCACGTCTAGACATGTGAAATGCATGAACTAGTGCAAAAAAGTGTAACACAATTGGTTTGATTTTTTTTTAGTACTTTTCAGTTTTTCTTAGTTTTCACATAAGGTCCGGGGTCAGGACAAAAGACAGATTTTTGACAAATTTCAAAATCTGTCAGATATTGTCCAAATCATTTTTTATTTCACTTCTAGACATGTGAAATGCATGAACTAGGGCAAAAAAGTGTGAAAAAATTGGTTTGATTTTTTTTAGTACCTTGCAGTTTTTCTTAGTTTTCACATAAGGTCCGGGGTCAGGACTAAAGACAGATTTTTGACAAATTTCAAAATATGTCAGATATTGTCCAAATCATTTTTTATTTCACTTATAGACATGTGAAATGTATGAACTAGGGCAAAAAAGTGTAAAAAAATTGGTTTGATTTTTTTTTAGTACCTTGCAGTTTTTCTTAGTTTTCACATAAGGTCCGGGGTCAGGACAAAAGACAGATTTTTGACAAATTTCAAAATATGCCAGATATTGTCCAAATTATTTTTTATTTCACTTCTAGACATGTGAAATGCATGAACTAGTGCAAAAAAGTGTAACAAAATTGATTTGATTTTTTTTAGTACTTTTCAGTTTTTCTTAGTTTTCACATAAGGTCCGGGGTCAGGACAAAAGACAGATTTTTGACAAATTTCAAAATCTGTCAGATATTGTCCAAATCATTTTTTATTTAATTTCTAGACATGTGAAATGCATGAACTAGGGCAAGAAAGTGAAAAAAAATTGGTCTGATTTTTTTTAGTACTTTTCAGTTTTTCTTAGTTTTCACATAAGGTCCGGGGTCAGGACAAAAGACAGATTTTTGACAAATTTCAAAATATGTCAGATATTGTCCAAATTATTTTTTATTTCACGTCTAGACATGTGAAATGCATGAACTAGTGCAAAAAAGTCTAACAAAATTGATTTGATTTTTTTTAGTACTTTTCAGTTTTTCTTAGTTTTCACATAAGGTCCGGGGTCAGGACAAAAGACAGATTTTTGACAAATTTCAAAATATGTCAGATATTGTCCAAATTATTTTTTATTTCACGTCTAGACATGTGAAATGCATGAACTAGTGCAAAAAAGTGTAACACAATTGGTCTGATTTTTTTTAGTACTTTTCAGTTTTTCTTAGTTTTCACATAAGGTCCGGGGTCAGGACAAAAGACAGATTTTTGACAAATTTCAAAATATGCCAGATATTGTCCAAATTATTTTTTATTTCACTTCTAGACATGTGAAATGCATGAACCAGTGCAAAAAAGTGTAACAAAATTGATTTGATTTTTTTTAGTACTTTTCAGTTTTTCTTAGTTTTCACATAAGGTCCGGGGTCAGGATAAAAGACAGATTTTTGACAAATTTCAAAATTCTCTGAGATATTGTCCAAATTATTTTTTATTTCACTTCTAGACATGTGAAATGCATGAACTAGTGCAAAAAAGTGTAACAAAATTGATTTGATTTTTTTTTAGTACTTTTCAGTTTTTCTTAGTTTTCACATAAGGTCCGGGGTCAGGACAAAAGACAGATTTTTGACAAATTTCAAAATCTGTCAGATATTGTCCAAATCATTTTTTATTTCATTTCTAGACATGTGAAATGCATGAACTAGGGCAAAAAAAGTGAAAAAAAAATTGGTCTGATTTTTTTTAGTACTTTTCAGTTTTTCTTAGTTTTCACATAAGGTCCGGGGTCAGGACAAAAGACAGATTTTTGACAAATTTCAAAATATGTCAGATATTGTCCAAATAATTTTTTATTTCACGTCTAGACATGTGAAATGCATGAACTAGTGCAAAAAAGTGTAACAAAATTGATTTGATTTTTTTTTAGTACTTTTCAGTTTTTCTTAGTTTTCACATAAGGTCCGGGGTCAGGACAAAAGACAGATTTTTGACAAATTTCAAAATCTGTCAGATATTGTCCAAATCATTTTTTATTTCATTTCTAGACATGTGAAATGCATGAACTAGGGCAAAAAAAGTGAAAAAAAATTGGACTGATTTTTTTTAGTACTTTTCAGTTTTTCTTAGTTTTCACATAAGGTCCGGGGTCAGGACAAAAGACAGATTTTTGACAAATTTCAAAATCTGTCAGATATTGTCCAAATCATTTTTTATTTAATTTCTAGACATGTGAAATGCATGAACTAGGGCAAGAAAGTGAAAAAAATTGGTCTGATTTTTTTTAGTACTTTTCAGTTTTTCTTAGTTTTCACATAAGGTCCGGGGTCAGGACAAAAGACAGATTTTTGACAAATTTCAAAATATGTCAGATATTGTCCAAATTATTTTTTATTTCACGTCTAGACATGTGAAATGCATGAACTAGTGCAAAAAAGTGTAACAAAATTGGTTTGATTTTTTTTTAGTACTTTTCAGTTTTTCTTAGTTTTCACATAAGGTCCGGGGTCAGGACAAAAGACAGATTTTTGACAAATTTCAAAATCTGTCAGATATTGTCCAAATCATTTTTTATTTCACTTCTAGACATGTGAAATGCATGAACTAGGGCAAAAAAGTGTGAAAAAATTGGTTTGATTTTTTTTAGTACCTTGCAGTTTTTCTTAGTTTTCACATAAGGTCCGGGGTCAGGACAAAAGACAGATTTTTGACAAATTTCAAAATATATCAGATATTGTCCAAATCATTTTTTATTTCACTTATAGACATGTGAAATGTATGAACTAGGGCAAAAAAGTGTAAAAAAATTGGTTTAATTTTTTTTTAGTACCTTGCAGTTTTTCTTAGTTTTCACATAAGGTCTGGGGTCAGGACAAAAGACAGATTTTTGACAAATTTCAAAATATATCAGATATTGTCCAAATCATTTTTTATTTCACTTATAGACATGTGAAATGTATGAACTAGGGCAAAAAAGTGTAAAAAAATTGGTTTGATTTTTTTTTAGTACCTTGCAGTTTTTCTTAGTTTTCACATAAGGTCCGGGGTCAGGACAAAAGACAGATTTTTGACAAATTTCAAAATATGTCAGATATTGTCCAAATTATTTTTTATTTCACTTCTAGACATGTGAAATGCATGAACTAGTGCAAAAAAGTGTAACAAAATTGATTTGATTTTTTTTAGTACTTTTCAGTTTTTCTTAGTTTTCACATAAGGTCCGGGGTCAGGATAAAAGACAGATTTTTGACAAATTTCAAAATCTCTCAGATATTGTCCAAATTATTTTTTATTTCACTTCTAGACATGTGAAATGCATGAACTAGGGCAAAAAAAGTGAAAAAAAATTGGTCTGATTTTTTTTAGTACTTTTCAGTTTTTCTTAGTTTTCACATAAGGTCCGGGGTCAGGACAAAAGACAGATTTTTGACAAATTTCAAAATATGTCAGATATTGTCCAAATCATTTTTTATTTCACTTATAGACATGTGAAATGCATGAACTAGTGCAAAAAAGTGTAACAAAATTGATTTGATTTTTTTTTAGTACTTTTCAGTTTTTCTTAGTTTTCACATAAGGTCCGGGGTCAGGACAAAAGACAGATTTTTGACAAATTTCAAAATCTGTCAGATATTGTCCAAATCATTTTTTTTTTCACTTATAGACATGTGAAATGCATGAACTAGTGCAAAAAAGTGTAACAAAATTGATTTGATTTTTTTTTAGTACTTTTCAGTTTTTCTTAGTTTTCACATAAGGTCCGGGGTCAGGACAAAAGACAGATTTTTGACAAATTTCAAAATCTGTCAGATATTGTCCAAATCATTTTTTATTTCATTTCTAGACATGTGAAATACATGAACTAGGGCAAAAAAAGTGAAAAAAAATTGGTCTGATTTTTTTTAGTACTTTTCAGTTTTTCTTAGTTTTCACATAAGGTCCGGGGTCAGGACAAAAGACAGATTTTTGACAAATTTCAAAATATGTCAGATATTGTCCAAATTATTTTTTATTTCACGTCTAGACATGTGAAATGCATGAACTAGTGCAAAAAAGTGTAACAAAATTGGTTTGATTTTTTTTTAGTACTTTTCAGTTTTTCTTAGTTTTCACATAAGGTCCGGGGTCAGGACAAAAGACAGATTTTTGACAAATTTCAAAATATGTCAGATATTGTCCAAATTATTTTTTATTTCACGTCTAGACATGTGAAATGCATGAACTAGTGCAAAAAAGTGTAACAAAATTGGTTTGATTTTTTTTTAGTACTTTTCAGTTTTTCTTAGTTTTCACATAAGGTCCGGGGTCAGGACAAAAGACAGATTTTTGACAAATTTCAAAATCTGTCAGATATTGTCCAAATCATTTTTTATTTCACTTCTAGACATGTGAAATGCATGAACTAGGGCAAAAAAAGTGAAAAAAAATTGGACTGATTTTTTTTAGTACTTTTCAGTTTTTCTTAGTTTTCACATAAGGTCCGGGGTCAGGACAAAAGACAGATTTTTGACAAATTTCAAAATATGTCAGATATTGTCCAAATTATTTTTTATTTCACGTCTAGACATGTGAAATGCATGAACTAGGGCAAAAAAGTGTAAAAAAATTGGTTTGATTTTTTTTTAGTACTTTTCAGTTTTTCTTAGTTTTCACATAAGGTCCGGGGTCAGGACAAAAGACAGATTTTTGACAAATTTCAAAATCTGTCAGATATTGTCCAAATCATTTTTTATTTCACTTATAGACATGTGAAATGCATGAACTAGTGCAAAAAAGTGTAACAAAATTGATTTGATTTTTTTTTAGTACTTTTCAGTTTTTCTTAGTTTTCACATAAGGTCCGGGGTCAGGACAAAAGACAGATTTTTGACAAATTTCAAAATCTGTCAGATATTGTCCAAATCATTTTTTATTTCATTTCTAGACATGTGAAATACATGAACTAGGGCAAAAAAAGTGAAAAAAAATTGGTCTGATTTTTTTTAGTACTTTTCAGTTTTTCTTAGTTTTCACATAAGGTCCGGGGTCAGGACAAAAGACAGATTTTTGACAAATTTCAAAATATGTCAGATATTGTCCAAATTATTTTTTATTTCACGTCTAGACATGTGAAATGCATGAACTAGTGCAAAAAAGTGTAACAAAATTGGTTTGATTTTTTTTAGTACTTTTCAGTTTTTCTTAGTTTTCACATAAGGTCCGGGGTCAGGACAAAAGACAGATTTTTGACAAATTTCAAAATATGTCAGATATTGTCCAAATTATTTTTTATTTCACGTCTAGACATGTGAAATGCATGAACTAGTGCAAAAAAGTGTAACAAAATTGGTTTGATTTTTTTTTAGTACTTTTCAGTTTTTCTTAGTTTTCACATAAGGTCCGGGGTCAGGACAAAAGACAGATTTTTGACAAATTTCAAAATCTGTCAGATATTGTCCAAATCATTTTTTATTTCACTTCTAGACATGTGAAATGCATGAACTAGGGCAAAAAAAGTGAAAAAAAATTGGACTGATTTTTTTTAGTACTTTTCAGTTTTTCTTAGTTTTCACATAAGGTCCGGGGTCAGGACAAAAGACAGATTTTTGACAAATTTCAAAATATGTCAGATATTGTCCAAATTATTTTTTATTTCACGTCTAGACATGTGAAATGCATGAACTAGGGCAAAAAAGTGTAAAAAAATTGGTTTGATTTTTTTTTAGTACTTTTCAGTTTTTCTTAGTTTTCACATAAGGTCCGGGGTCAGGACAAAAGACAGATTTTTGACAAATTTCAAAATCTGTCAGATATTGTCCAAATCATTTTTTATTTCACTTCTAGACATGTGAAATGCATGAACTAGGGCAAAAAAAGTGAAAAAAAATTGGACTGATTTTTTTTTGTACTTTTCAGTTTTTCTTAGTTTTCACATAAGGTCCGGGGTCAGGACAAAAGACAGATTTTTGACAAATTTCAAAATATGTCAGATATTGTCCAAATTATTTTTTATTTCACGTCTAGACATGTGAAATGCATGAACTAGGGCAAAAAAGTGTAAAAAAATTGGTTTGATTTTTTTTTAGTACCTTGCAGTTTTTCTTAGTTTTCACATAAGGTCCGGGGTCAGGACAAAAGACAGATTTTTGACAAATTTCAAAATATGTCAGATATTGTCCAAATTATTTTTTATTTCACTTCTAGACATGTGAAATGCATGAACTAGTGCAAAAAAGTGTAACAAAATTGATTTGATTTTTTTTTAGTACTTTTCAGTTTTTCTTAGTTTTCACATAAGGTCCGGGGTCAGGATAAAAGACAGATTTTTGACAAATTTCAAAATCTCTCAGATATTGTCCAAATTATTTTTTATTTCACTTCTAGACATGTGAAATGCATGAACTAGGGCAAAAAAAGTGAAAAAAAAATTGGTCTGATTTTTTTTAGTACTTTTCAGTTTTTCTTAGTTTTCACATAAGGTCCGGGGTCAGGACAAAAGACAGATTTTTGACAAATTTCAAAATATGTCAGATATTGTCCAAATCATTTTTTATTTCACTTATAGACATGTGAAATGCATGAACTAGTGCAAAAAAGTGTAACAAAATTGATTTGATTTTTTTTTTGTACTTTTCAGTTTTTCTTAGTTTTCACATAAGGTCCGGGGTCAGGACAAAAGACAGATTTTTGACAAATTTCAAAATATGTCAGATATTGTCTAAATTATTTTTTATTTCACGTCTAGACATGTGAAATGCATGAACTAGTGCAAAAAAGTGTAACAAAATTGGTTTGATTTTTTTTTAGTACTTTTCAGTTTTTCTTAGTTTTCACATAAGGTCCGGGGTCAGGACAAAAGACAGATTTTTGACAAATTTCAAAATATGTCAGATATTGTCCAAATTATTTTTTATTTCACGTCTAGACATGTGAAATGCATGAACTAGTGCAAAAAAGTGTAACAAAATTGGTTTGATTTTTTTTTAGTACTTTTCAGTTTTTCTTAGTTTTCACATAAGGTCCGGGGTCAGGACAAAAGACAGATTTTTGACAAATTTCAAAATCTGTCAGATATTGTCCAAATCATTTTTTATTTCACTTCTAGACATGTGAAATGCATGAACTAGGGCAAAAAAAGTGAAAAAAAATTGGACTGATTTTTTTTTGTACTTTTCAGTTTTTCTTAGTTTTCACATAAGGTCCGGGGTCAGGACAAAAGACAGATTTTTGACAAATTTCAAAATATGTCAGATATTGTCCAAATTATTTTTTATTTCACGTCTAGACATGTGAAATGCATGAACTAGGGCAAAAAAGTGTAAAAAAATTGGTTTGATTTTTTTTTAGTACCTTGCTGTTTTTCTTAGTTTTCACATAAGGTCCGGGGTCAGGACAAAAGACAGATTTTTGACAAATTTCAAAATATGTCAGATATTGTCCAAATTATTTTTTATTTCACTTCTAGACATGTGAAATGCATGAACTAGTGCAAAAAAGTGTAACAAAATTGATTTGATTTTTTTTTAGTACTTTTCAGTTTTTCTTAGTTTTCACATAAGGTCCGGGGTCAGGATAAAAGACAGATTTTTGACAAATTTCAAAATCTCTCAGATATTGTCCAAATTATTTTTTATTTCACTTCTAGACATGTGAAATGCATGAACTAGGGCAAAAAAAGTGAAAAAAAAATTGGTCTGATTTTTTTTAGTACTTTTCAGTTTTTCTTAGTTTTCACATAAGGTCCGGGGTCAGGACAAAAGACAGATTTTTGACAAATTTCAAAATATGTCAGATATTGTCCAAATCATTTTTTATTTCACTTATAGACATGTGAAATGCATGAACTAGTGCAAAAAAGTGTAACAAAATTGATTTGATTTTTTTTTAGTACTTTTCAGTTTTTCTTAGTTTTCACATAAGGTCCGGGGTCAGGACAAAAGACAGATTTTTGACAAATTTCAAAATCTGTCAGATATTGTCCAAATCATTTTTTATTTCATTTCTAGACATGTGAAATACATGAACTAGGGCAAAAAAAGTGAAAAAAAATTGGTCTGATTTTTTTTAGTACTTTTCAGTTTTTCTTAGTTTTCACATAAGGTCCGGGGTCAGGACAAAAGACAGATTTTTGACAAATTTCAAAATATGTCAGATATTGTCCAAATTATTTTTTATTTCACGTCTAGACATGTGAAATGCATGAACTAGTGCAAAAAAGTGTAACAAAATTGGTTTGATTTTTTTTTAGTACTTTTCAGTTTTTCTTAGTTTTCACATAAGGTCCGGGGTCAGGACAAAAGACAGATTTTTGACAAATTTCAAAATCTGTCAGATATTGTCCAAATCATTTTTTATTTAATTTCTAGACATGTGAAATGCATGAACTAGGGCAAGAAAGTGTGAAAAAATTGGTTTGATTTTTTTTTAGTACTTTTCAGTTTTTCTTAGTTTTCACATAAGGTCCGGGGTCAGGACAAAAGACAGATTTTTGACAAATTTCAAAATATGTCAGATATTGTCCAAATTATTTTTTATTTCACGTCTAGACATGTGAAATGCATGAACTAGGGCAAAAAAGTGTAAAAAAATTGGTTTGATTTTTTTTTAGTACTTTTCAGTTTTTCTTAGTTTTCACATAAGGTCCGGGGTCAGGACAAAAGACAGATTTTTGACAAATTTCAAAATCTGTCAGATATTGTCCAAATCATTTTTTATTTCACTTCTAGACATGTGAAATGCATGAACTAGGGCAAAAAAAGTGAAAAAAAATTGGACTGATTTTTTTTTGTACTTTTCAGTTTTTCTTAGTTTTCACATAAGGTCCGGGGTCAGGACAAAAGACAGATTTTTGACAAATTTCAAAATATGTCAGATATTGTCCAAATTATTTTTTATTTCACGTCTAGACATGTGAAATGCATGAACTAGGGCAAAAAAGTGTAAAAAAATTGGTTTGATTTTTTTTTAGTACCTTGCAGTTTTTCTTAGTTTTCACATAAGGTCCGGGGTCAGGACAAAAGACAGATTTTTGACAAATTTCAAAATATGTCAGATATTGTCCAAATTATTTTTTATTTCACTTCTAGACATGTGAAATGCATGAACTAGTGCAAAAAAGTGTAACAAAATTGATTTGATTTTTTTTTAGTACTTTTCAGTTTTTCTTAGTTTTCACATAAGGTCCGGGGTCAGGATAAAAGACAGATTTTTGACAAATTTCAAAATCTCTCAGATATTGTCCAAATTATTTTTTATTTCACTTCTAGACATGTGAAATGCATGAACTAGGGCAAAAAAAGTGAAAAAAAAATTGGTCTGATTTTTTTTAGTACTTTTCAGTTTTTCTTAGTTTTCACATAAGGTCCGGGGTCAGGACAAAAGACAGATTTTTGACAAATTTCAAAATATGTCAGATATTGTCCAAATCATTTTTTATTTCACTTATAGACATGTGAAATGCATGAACTAGTGCAAAAAAGTGTAACAAAATTGATTTGATTTTTTTTTTGTACTTTTCAGTTTTTCTTAGTTTTCACATAAGGTCCGGGGTCAGGACAAAAGACAGATTTTTGACAAATTTCAAAATATGTCAGATATTGTCTAAATTATTTTTTATTTCACGTCTAGACATGTGAAATGCATGAACTAGTGCAAAAAAGTGTAACAAAATTGGTTTGATTTTTTTTTAGTACTTTTCAGTTTTTCTTAGTTTTCACATAAGGTCCGGGGTCAGGACAAAAGACAGATTTTTGACAAATTTCAAAATATGTCAGATATTGTCCAAATTATTTTTTATTTCACGTCTAGACATGTGAAATGC
The DNA here is from genome assembly GCF_046254945.1 of Alosa pseudoharengus. Classification (NCBI taxonomy): domain Eukaryota; kingdom Metazoa; phylum Chordata; class Actinopteri; order Clupeiformes; family Clupeidae; genus Alosa; species Alosa pseudoharengus. The sequence continues at coordinate 39,471 of NW_027468854.1, forward strand.
ATGAACTAGTGCAAAAAAGTGTAACAAAATTGGTTTGATTTTTTTTTAGTACTTTTCAGTTTTTCTTAGTTTTCACATAAGGTCCGGGGTCAGGACAAAAGACAGATTTTTGACAAATTTCAAAATCTGTCAGATATTGTCCAAATCATTTTTTATTTCACTTCTAGACATGTGAAATGCATGAACTAGGGCAAAAAAAGTGAAAAAAAATTGGACTGATTTTTTTTTGTACTTTTCAGTTTTTCTTAGTTTTCACATAAGGTCCGGGGTCAGGACAAAAGACAGATTTTTGACAAATTTCAAAATATGTCAGATATTGTCCAAATTATTTTTTATTTCACGTCTAGACATGTGAAATGCATGAACTAGGGCAAAAAAGTGTAAAAAAATTGGTTTGATTTTTTTTTAGTACCTTGCTGTTTTTCTTAGTTTTCACATAAGGTCCGGGGTCAGGACAAAAGACAGATTTTTGACAAATTTCAAAATATGTCAGATATTGTCCAAATTATTTTTTATTTCACTTCTAGACATGTGAAATGCATGAACTAGTGCAAAAAAGTGTAACAAAATTGATTTGATTTTTTTTTAGTACTTTTCAGTTTTTCTTAGTTTTCACATAAGGTCCGGGGTCAGGATAAAAGACAGATTTTTGACAAATTTCAAAATCTCTCAGATATTGTCCAAATTATTTTTTATTTCACTTCTAGACATGTGAAATGCATGAACTAGGGCAAAAAAAGTGAAAAAAAAATTGGTCTGATTTTTTTTAGTACTTTTCAGTTTTTCTTAGTTTTCACATAAGGTCCGGGGTCAGGACAAAAGACAGATTTTTGACAAATTTCAAAATATGTCAGATATTGTCCAAATCATTTTTTATTTCACTTATAGACATGTGAAATGCATGAACTAGTGCAAAAAAGTGTAACAAAATTGATTTGATTTTTTTTTAGTACTTTTCAGTTTTTCTTAGTTTTCACATAAGGTCCGGGGTCAGGACAAAAGACAGATTTTTGACAAATTTCAAAATCTGTCAGATATTGTCCAAATCATTTTTTATTTCATTTCTAGACATGTGAAATACATGAACTAGGGCAAAAAAAGTGAAAAAAAATTGGTCTGATTTTTTTTAGTACTTTTCAGTTTTTCTTAGTTTTCACATAAGGTCCGGGGTCAGGACAAAAGACAGATTTTTGACAAATTTCAAAATATGTCAGATATTGTCCAAATTATTTTTTATTTCACGTCTAGACATGTGAAATGCATGAACTAGTGCAAAAAAGTGTAACAAAATTGGTTTGATTTTTTTTTAGTACTTTTCAGTTTTTCTTAGTTTTCACATAAGGTCCGGGGTCAGGACAAAAGACAGATTTTTGACAAATTTCAAAATCTGTCAGATATTGTCCAAATCATTTTTTATTTAATTTCTAGACATGTGAAATGCATGAACTAGGGCAAGAAAGTGTGAAAAAATTGGTTTGATTTTTTTTTAGTACTTTTCAGTTTTTCTTAGTTTTCACATAAGGTCCGGGGTCAGGACAAAAGACAGATTTTTGACAAATTTCAAAATATGTCAGATATTGTCCAAATTATTTTTTATTTCACGTCTAGACATGTGAAATGCATGAACTAGTGCAAAAAAAGTGTAACAAAATTGGTTTGATTTTTTTTTAGTACTTTTCAGTTTTTCTTAGTTTTCACATAAGGTCCGGGGTCAGGACAAAAGACAGATTTTTTACAAATTTCTAAATATGTCAGATATTGTAAAAGTCATTTTTTATTTCACTTCTAGACATGTGAAATGCATGAACTAGGGCAAAAAAGTGTAAAAAAATTGGTTTGATTTTTTTTAGTACCTTACAGTTTTTCTTAGTTTTCACATAAGGTCCGGGGGGTCAGGACAAAAGACAGATTTTTGACAAATTTCAAAATATGTCAGATATTGTCCAAATTATTTTTTATTTCACTTCTAGACATGTGAAATGCATGAACTAGGGCAAAAAAAGTGAAAAAAAATTGGTCTGATTTTTCTTTAGTACCTTGCAGTTTTTCTTAGTTTTCACATAAGGTCCGGGGTCAGGACAAAAGACAGATTTTTGACAAATTTCAAAATATGTCAGATATTGTCCAAATCATTTTTTATTTCACGTCTAGACATGTGAAATGCATGAACTAGTGCAAAAAAGTGTAACAAAATTGGTTTGATTTTTTTTAGTACCTTTCAGTTTTTCTTAGTTTTCACATAAGGTCCGGGGTCAGCACAAAAGACAGATTTTTGACAAATTTCAAAATATGTCAGATATTGTCCAAATTATTTTTTATTTCACGTCTAGACATGTGAAATGCATGAACTAGTGCAAAAAAGTGTAACAAAATTGGTTTGATTTTTTTTTAGTACTTTTCAGTTTTTCTTAGTTTTCACATAAGGTCCGGGGTCAGGACAAAAGACAGATTTTTGACAAATTTCAAAATCTGTCAGATATTGTCCAAATTATTTTTTATTTCACGTCTAGACATGTGAAATGCATGAACTAGTGCAAAAAAAGTGTAACAAAATTGGTTTGATTTTTTTTTAGTACTTTTCAGTTTTTCTTAGTTTTCACATAAGGTCCGGGGTCAGGACAAAAGACAGATTTTTTACAAATTTCAAAATATGTCAGATATTGTCCAAGTCATTTTTTATTTCACTTCTAGACATGTGAAATGCATGAACTAGGGCAAAAAAGTGTAAAAAAATTGGTTTGATTTTTTTTAGTACCTTACAGTTTTTCTTAGTTTTCACATAAGGTCCGGGGGGTCAGGACAAAAGACAGATTTTTGACAAATTTCAAAATATGTCAGATATTGTCCAAATTATTTTTTATTTCACTTCTAGACATGTGAAATGCATGAACTAGGGCAAAAAAAGTGAAAAAAAATTGGTCTGATTTTTTTTTAGTACCTTGCAGTTTTTCTTAGTTTTCACATAAGGTCCGGGGTCAGGACAAAAGACAGATTTTTGACAAATTTCAAAATATGTCAGATATTGTCCAAATCATTTTTTATTTCACGTCTAGACATGTGAAATGCATGAACTAGTGCAAAAAAGTGTAACAAAATTGGTTTGATTTTTTTTAGTACCTTTCAGTTTTTCTTAGTTTTCACATAAGGTCCGGGGTCAGCACAAAAGACAGATTTTTGACAAATTTCAAAATCTGTCAGATATTGTCCAAATCATTTTTTATTTAATTTCTAGACATGTGAAATGCATGAACTAGGGCAAAAAAAGTGAAAAAAAATTGGTCTGATTTTTTTTAGTACGTTTCAGTTTTTCTTAGTTTTCACATAAGGTCCGGGGTCAGGACAAAAGACAGATTTTTGACAAATTTCAAAATATGTCAGATATTGTCCAAATTATTTTTTATTTCACGTCTAGACATGTGAAATGCATGAACTAGTGCAAAAAAGTGTAACAAAATTGGTTTGATTTTTTTTTAGTACTTTTCAGTTTTTCTTAGTTTTCACATAAGGTCCGGGGTCAGGACAAAAGACAGATTTTTGACAAATTTCAAAATCTGTCAGATATTGTCCAAATCATTTTTTATTTCACTTCTAGACATGTGAAATGCATGAACTAGGGCAAAAAAAGTGAAAAAAAATTGGACTGATTTTTTTTAGTACTTTTCAGTTTTTCTTAGTTTTCACATAAGGTCCGGGGTCAGGACAAAAGACAGATTTTTGACAAATTTCAAAATCTCTCAGATATTGTCCAAATTATTTTTTATTTCACTTCTAGACATGTGAAATGCATGAACTAGGGCAAAAAAAGTGAAAAAAAAATTGGTCTGATTTTTTTTAGTACTTTTCAGTTTTTCTTAGTTTTCACATAAGGTCCGGGGTCAGGACAAAAGACAGATTTTTGACAAATTTCAAAATATGTCAGATATTGTCCAAATCATTTTTTATTTCACTTATAGACATGTGAAATGCATGAACTAGTGCAAAAAAGTGTAACAAAATTGATTTGATTTTTTTTTTGTACTTTTCAGTTTTTCTTAGTTTTCACATAAGGTCCGGGGTCAGGACAAAAGACAGATTTTTGACAAATTTTAAAATATGTCAGATATTGTCTAAATTATTTTTTATTTCACGTCTAGACATGTGAAATGCATGAACTAGTGCAAAAAAGTGTAACAAAATTGGTTTGATTTTTTTTTAGTACTTTTCAGTTTTTCTTAGTTTTCACATAAGGTCCGGGGTCAGGACAAAAGACAGATTTTTGACAAATTTCAAAATATGTCAGATATTGTCCAAATTATTTTTTATTTCACGTCTAGACATGTGAAATGCATGAACTAGTGCAAAAAAGTGTAACAAAATTGGTTTGATTTTTTTTTAGTACTTTTCAGTTTTTCTTAGTTTTCACATAAGGTCCGGGGTCAGGACAAAAGACAGATTTTTGACAAATTTCAAAATCTGTCAGATATTGTCCAAATCATTTTTTATTTCACTTCTAGACATGTGAAATGCATGAACTAGGGCAAAAAAAGTGAAAAAAAATTGGACTGATTTTTTTTTGTACTTTTCAGTTTTTCTTAGTTTTCACATAAGGTCCGGGGTCAGGACAAAAGACAGATTTTTGACAAATTTCAAAATATGTCAGATATTGTCCAAATTATTTTTTATTTCACGTCTAGACATGTGAAATGCATGAACTAGGGCAAAAAAGTGTAAAAAAATTGGTTTGATTTTTTTTTAGTACCTTGCAGTTTTTCTTAGTTTTCACATAAGGTCCGGGGTCAGGACAAAAGACAGATTTTTGACAAATTTCAAAATATGTCAGATATTGTCCAAATTATTTTTTATTTCACTTCTAGACATGTGAAATGCATGAACTAGTGCAAAAAAGTGTAACAAAATTGATTTGATTTTTTTTTAGTACTTTTCAGTTTTTCTTAGTTTTCACATAAGGTCCGGGGTCAGGATAAAAGACAGATTTTTGACAAATTTCAAAATCTCTCAGATATTGTCCAAATTATTTTTTATTTCACTTCTAGACATGTGAAATGCATGAACTAGGGCAAAAAAAGTGAAAAAAAAATTGGTCTGATTTTTTTTAGTACTTTTCAGTTTTTCTTAGTTTTCACATAAGGTCCGGGGTCAGGACAAAAGACAGATTTTTGACAAATTTCAAAATATGTCAGATATTGTCCAAATCATTTTTTATTTCACTTATAGACATGTGAAATGCATGAACTAGTGCAAAAAAGTGTAACAAAATTGATTTGATTTTTTTTTAGTACTTTTCAGTTTTTCTTAGTTTTCACATAAGGTCCGGGGTCAGGACAAAAGACAGATTTTTGACAAATTTCAAAATCTGTCAGATATTGTCCAAATCATTTTTTATTTCATTTCTAGACATGTGAAATACATGAACTAGGGCAAAAAAAGTGAAAAAAAATTGGTCTGATTTTTTTTAGTACTTTTCAGTTTTTCTTAGTTTTCACATAAGGTCCGGGGTCAGGACAAAAGACAGATTTTTGACAAATTTCAAAATATGTCAGATATTGTCCAAATTATTTTTTATTTCACGTCTAGACATGTGAAATGCATGAACTAGTGCAAAAAAGTGTAACAAAATTGGTTTGATTTTTTTTTAGTACTTTTCAGTTTTTCTTAGTTTTCACATAAGGTCCGGGGTCAGGACAAAAGACAGATTTTTGACAAATTTCAAAATCTGTCAGATATTGTCCAAATCATTTTTTATTTAATTTCTAGACATGTGAAATGCATGAACTAGGGCAAGAAAGTGTGAAAAAATTGGTTTGATTTTTTTTTAGTACTTTTCAGTTTTTCTTAGTTTTCACATAAGGTCCGGGGTCAGGACAAAAGACAGATTTTTGACAAATTTCAAAATATGTCAGATATTGTCCAAATTATTTTTTATTTCACGTCTAGACATGTGAAATGCATGAACTAGTGCAAAAAAAGTGTAACAAAATTGGTTTGATTTTTTTTTAGTACTTTTCAGTTTTTCTTAGTTTTCACATAAGGTCCGGGGTCAGGACAAAAGACAGATTTTTTACAAATTTCTAAATATGTCAGATATTGTCCAAGTCATTTTTTATTTCACTTCTAGACATGTGAAATGCATGAACTAGGGCAAAAAAGTGTAAAAAAATTGGTTTGATTTTTTTTAGTACCTTACAGTTTTTCTTAGTTTTCACATAAGGTCCGGGGGGTCAGGACAAAAGACAGATTTTTGACAAATTTCAAAATATGTCAGATATTGTCCAAATTATTTTTTATTTCACTTCTAGACATGTGAAATGCATGAACTAGGGCAAAAAAAGTGAAAAAAAATTGGTCTGATTTTTCTTTAGTACCTTGCAGTTTTTCTTAGTTTTCACATAAGGTCCGGGGTCAGGACAAAAGACAGATTTTTGACAAATTTCAAAATATGTCAGATATTGTCCAAATCATTTTTTATTTCACGTCTAGACATGTGAAATGCATGAACTAGTGCAAAAAAGTGTAACAAAATTGGTTTGATTTTTTTTAGTACCTTTCAGTTTTTCTTAGTTTTCACATAAGGTCCGGGGTCAGCACAAAAGACAGATTTTTGACAAATTTCAAAATCTGTCAGATATTGTCCAAGTCATTTTTTATTTCACTTCTAGACATGTGAAATGCATGAACTAGGGCAAAAAAGTGTAAAAAAATTGGTTTGATTTTTTTTAGTACCTTACAGTTTTTCTTAGTTTTCACATAAGGTCCGGGGGGTCAGGAAAAAAGACAGATTTTTGAAAAATTTCAAAATATGTCAGATATTGTCCAAATTATTTTTTATTTCACTTCTAGACATGTGAAATGCATGAACTAGGGCAAAAAAGGGAAAAAAAATTGGTCTGATTTTTTTTTAGTACCTTGCAGTTTTTCTTAGTTTTCACATAAGGTCCGGGGTCAGGACAAAAGACAGATTTTTGACAAATTTCAAAATATGTCAGATATTGTCCAAATTATTTTTTATTTCACGTCTAGACATGTGAAATGCATGAACTAGTGCAAAAAAGTGTAACAAAATTGGTTTGATTTTTTTTTAGTACTTTTCAGTTTTTCTTAGTTTTCACATAAGGTCCGGGGTCAGGACAAAAGACAGATTTTTGACAAATTTCAAAATCTGTCAGATATTGTCCAAATTATTTTTTATTTCACGTCTAGACATGTGAAATGCATGAACTAGTGCAAAAAAAGTGTAACAAAATTGGTTTGATTTTTTTTTAGTACTTTTCAGTTTTTCTTAGTTTTCACATAAGGTCCGGGGTCAGGACAAAAGACAGATTTTTTACAAATTTCAAAATATGTCAGATATTGTCCAAGTCATTTTTTATTTCACTTCTAGACATGTGAAATGCATGAACTAGGGCAAAAAAGTGTAAAAAAATTGGTTTGATTTTTTTTAGTACCTTACAGTTTTTCTTAGTTTTCACATAAGGTCCGGGGGGTCAGGACAAAAGACAGATTTTTGACAAATTTCAAAATATGTCAGATATTGTCCAAATTATTTTTTATTTCACTTCTAGACATGTGAAATGCATGAACTAGGGCAAAAAAAGTGAAAAAAAATTGGTCTGATTTTTTTTTAGTACCTTGCAGTTTTTCTTAGTTTTCACATAAGGTCCGGGGTCAGGACAAAAGACAGATTTTTGACAAATTTCAAAATATGTCAGATATTGTCCAAATCATTTTTTATTTCACGTCTAGACATGTGAAATGCATGAACTAGTGCAAAAAAGTGTAACAAAATTGGTTTGATTTTTTTTAGTACCTTTCAGTTTTTCTTAGTTTTCACATAAGGTCCGGGGTCAGCACAAAAGACAGATTTTTGACAAATTTCAAAATCTGTCAGATATTGTCCAAATAATTTTTTATTTCACTTCTAGACATGTGAAATGCATGAACTAGGGCAAAAAAAGTGAAAAAAAATTGGTCTGATTTTTTTTAGTACTTTTCAGTTTTTCTTAGTTTTCACATAAGGTCCGGGGTCAGGACAAAATACAGATTTCTGACAAATTTCAAAATCTGTCAGATATTGTCCAAATCATTTTTTATTTCATTTCTAGACATGTGAAATGCATGAACTAGTGCAAAAAAGTGTAACAAAATTGGTTTGATTTTTTTTAGTACTTTTCAGTTTTTCTTAGTTTTCACATAAGGTCCGGGGTCAGGATAAAAGACAGATTTTTGACAAATTTCAAAATCTCTCAGATATTGTCCAAATTATTTTTTATTTCACGTCTAGACATGTGAAATGCATGAACTAGTGCAAAAAAGTGTAACAAAATTGGTTTGATTTTTTTTAGTACTTTTCAGTTTTTCTTAGTTTTCACATAAGGTCCGGGGTCAGGATAAAAGACAGATTTTTGACAAATTTCAAAATCTGTCAGATATTGTCCAAATCATTTTTTATTTCATTTCTAGACATGTGAAATGCATGAACTAGTGCAAAAAAGTGTGAAAAAATTGGTTTGATTTTTTTTTAGTACTTTTCAGTTTTTCTTAGTTTTCACATAAGGTCCGGGGTCAGGACAAAAGACAGATTTTTGACAAATTTCAAAATCTGTCAGATATTGTCCAAATAATTTTTTATTTCATTTCTAGACATGTGAAATGCATGAACTAGGGCAAAAAAAGTAAAAAAAAATTGGTTTGATTTTTTTTAGTACCTTGCAGTTTTTTTTAGTTTTCACATAAGGTCCGGGGTCAGGACAAAAGACAGATTTTTGACAAATTTCAAAATCTGTCAGATATTGTCCAAATCATTTTTTATTTCATTTCTAGACATGTGAAATGCATGAACTAGGGCAAAAAAAGTTAAAAAAATTGGTTTGATTTTTTTTAGTACCTTTCAGTTTTTCTTAGTTTTCACATAAGGTCCGGGGTCAGGACAAAAGACAGATTTTTGACAAATTTCAAAATCTGTCAGATATTGTCCAAATCATTTTTTATTTCATTTCTAGACATGTGAAATGCATGAACTAGGGCAAAAAAGTGTAAAAAAATTGGTTTGATTTTTTTTAGTACCTTGCAGTTTTTCTTAGTTTTCACATAAGGTCCGGGGTCAGGACAAAAGACAGATTTTTGACAAATTTCAAAATCTGTCAGATATTGTCCAAATCATTTTTTATTTCATTTCTAGACATGTGAAATGCATGAACTAGGGCAAAAAAAGTGAAAAAAAATTGGTCTGATTTTTTTTAGTACTTTTCAGTTTTTCTTAGTTTTCACATAAGGTCCGGGGTCAGGACAAAAGACAGATTTTTGACAAATTTCAAAATCTGTCAGATATTGTCCAAATCATTTTTTATTTCATTTCTAGACATGTGAAATGCATGAACTAGGGCAAAAAAGTGTAAAAAAATTGGTTTGATTTTTTTTAGTACCTTGCAGTTTTTCTTAGTTTTCACATAAGGTCCGGGGTCAGGACAAAAGACAGATTTTTGATACATTTCAAAATGTGTCAGATATTGTCCAAATCATTTTTTATTTCACTTCTAGACATGTGAAATGCATGAACTAGGGCAAAAAAAGTGAAAAAAAATTGGTCTGATTTTTTTTAGTACTTTTCAGTTTTTCTTAGTTTTCACATAAGGTCCGGGGTCAGGACAAAAGACAGATTTTTGACAAATTTCAAAATCTGTCAGATATTGTCCAAATCATTTTTTATTTCACTTCTAGACATGTGAAATGCATGAACCAGGGCAAAAAAGTGTAAAAAAATTGGTTTGATTTTTTTTAGTACCTTTCAGTTTTTCTTAGTTTTCACATAAGGTCCGGGGTCAGGACAAAAGACAGATTTTTGACAAATTTCAAAATCTCTCAGATATTGTCCAAATTATTTTTTATTTCACTTATAGACATGTGAAATGCATGAACTAGGGCAAAAAAGTGTAAAAAAAATGGTTTGATTTTTTTTTAGTACCTTGCAGTTTTTTTTAGTTTTCACATAAGGTCCGGGGTCAGGACAAAAGACAGATTTTTGACAAATTTCAAAATATGTCAGATATTGTCCAAATTATTTTTTATTTCACGTCTAGACATGTGAAATGCATGAACTAGTGCAAAAAAGTGTAACAAAATTGGTTTGATTTTTTTTTGTACTTTTTAGTTTTTCTTAGTTTTCACATAAGGTCCGGGGTCAGGATAAAAGACAGATTTTTGACAAATTTCAAAATCTGTCAGATATTGTCCAAATCATTTTTTATTTCATTTCTAGACATGTGAAATGCATGAACTAGTGCAAAAAAGTGTGAAAAAATTGGTTTGATTTTTTTTTAGTACTTTTCAGTTTTTCTTAGTTTTCACATAAGGTCCGGGGTCAGGACAAAAGACAGATTTTTGACAAATTTCAAAATCTGTCAGATATTGTCCAAATCATTTTTTATTTCACTTCTAGACATGTGAAATGCATGAACCAGGGCAAAAAAGTGTAAAAAAATTGGTTTGATTTTTTTTAGTACCTTTCAGTTTTTCTTTGATTTCACATAAGGTCCGGGGTCAGGACAAAAGACAGATTTTTGACAAATTTCAAAATCTCTCAGATATTATCCAAATTATTTTTTATTTCACTTATAGACATGTGAAATGCATGAACTAGGGCAAAAAAGTGTAAAAAAAATGGTTTGATTTTTTTTTAGTACCTTGCAGTTTTTTTTAGTTTTCACATAAGGTCCGGGGTCAGGACAAAAGACAGATTTTTGACAAATTTCAAAATCTGTCAGATATTGTCCAAATCATTTTTTATTTCATTTCTAGACATGTGAAATGCATGAACTAGGGCAAAAAAAGTTAAAAAAAATTGGTTTGATTTTTTTTAGTACTTTTCAGTTTTTCTTAGTTTTCACATAAGGTCCGGGGTCAGGACAAAAGACAGATTTTTGACAAATTTCAAAATCTGTCAGATATTATCCAAATCATTTTTTATTTCATTTCTAGACATGTGAAATGCATGAACTAGGGTAAAAAAAGTGAAAAAAAATTGGTCTGATTTTTTTTAGTACTTTTCAGTTTTTCTTAGTTTTCCGGGGTCAGGACAAAAGACAGATTTTTGACAAATTTCAAAATATGTCAGATATTGTCCAAATTATTTTTTATTTCACTTCTAGACATGTGAAATGCATGAACTAGGGCAAGAAAGTGAAAAAAAATTGGTCTGATTTTTTGTAGTACTTTTCTGTTTTTCTTAGTTTTCACATAAGGTCAGGATAAAAGACAGATTTTTGACAAATTTCAAAATATGTCAGATATTGTCCAAATTATTTTTTATTTCACGTCTAGACATGTGAAATGCATGAACTAGTGCAAAAAAGTGTAACAAAATTGATTTGATTTTTTTTTAGTACTTTTCAGTTTTTCTTAGTTTTCACATAAGGTCCGGGGTCAGGACAAAAGATAGATTTTTGACAAATTTCAAAATATATCAGATATTGTCCAAATCATTTTTTATTTAATTTCTAGACATGTGAAATGCATGAACTAGGGCAAGAAAGTGAAAAAAAATTGGTCTGATTTTTTTTAGTACTTTTCAGTTTTTCTTAGTTTTCACATAAGGTCCGGGGTCAGGACAAAAGACAGATTTTTGACAAATTTCAAAATATGTCAGATATTGTCCAAATCATTTTTTATTTCACTTCTAGACATGTGAAATGCATGAACTAGGGCAAAAAAGTGTAAAAAAATTGGTTTGATTTTTTTTAGTACCTTGCAGTTTTTCTTAGTTTTCACATAAGGTCCGGGGTCAGGACAAAAGACAGATTTTTGACAAATTTCAAAATCTCTCAGATATTGTCCAAATTATTTTTTATTTCACTTCTAGACATGTGAAATGCATGAACTAGGGCAAAAAAGTGTGAAAAATTGGTTTGATTTTTTTTAGTACTTTTCAGTTTTTCTTAGTTTTCACATAAGGTCCGGGGTCAGGACAAAAGACAGATTTTTGACAAATTTCAAAATCTGTCAGATATTGTCCAAATCATTTTTTATTTAATTTCTAGACATGTGAAATGCATGAACTAGTGCAAAAAAGTGTAACAAAATTCGTTTGATTTTTTTTAGTACTTTTCAGTTTTTCTTAGTTTTCACATAAGGTCCGGGGTCAGGATAAAAGACAGATTTTTGACAAATTTCAAAATATGTCAGATATTGTCCAAATCATTTTTTATTTCACTTCTAGACATGTGAAATGCATGAACTAGGGCAAAAAAGTGTAAAAAAATTGGTTTGATTTTTTTTTAGTCCCTTGCAGTTTTTCTTAGTTTTCACATAAGGTCCGGGGTCAGGACAAAAGACAGATTTTTGACAAATTTCAAAATCTGTCAGATATTGTCCAAATCATTTTTTATTTCACTTCTAGACATGTGAAATGCATGAACTAGGGCAAAAAAAGTGAAAAGAAATTGGTCTGATTTTTTTTAGTACCTTTCAGTTTTTCTTAGTTTTCACATAAGGTCCGGGGTCAGGACAAAAGACAGATTTTTGACAAATTTCAAAATATGTCAGATATTGTCCAAATTATTTTTTATTTCACGTCTAGACATGTGAAATGCACGAACAAGTGCAAAAAAGTGTAACAAAATTGGTTTGATTTTTTTTAGTACCTTTCAGTTTTTCTTAGTTTTCACATAAGGTCCGGGGTCAGGACAAAAGACAGATTTTTGACAAATTTCTAAATATGTCAGATATTGTCCAAATTATTTTTTATTTCACTTCTAGACATGTGAAATGCATGAACTAGGGCAAAAAAAGTGGAAAAAAATTGGTCTGATTTTTTTTAGTACTTTTCAGTTTTTCTTAGTTTTCACATAAGGTCCGGGGTCAGGACAAAAGACAGATTTTTGACAAATTTCAAAATCTGTCAGATATTGTCCAAATCATTTTTTATTTAATTTCTAGACATGTGAAATGCATGAACTAGTGCAAAAAAGTGTAACAAAATTCGTTTGATTTTTTTTAGTACTTTTCAGTTTTTCTTAGTTTTCACATAAGGTCCGGGGTCAGGATAAAAGACAGATTTTTGACAAATTTCAAAATATGTCAGATATTGTCCAAATCATTTTTTATTTCACTTCTAGACATGTGAAATGCATGAACTAGGGCAAAAAAGTGTAAAAAAAATTGGTTTGATTTTTTTTTAGTACCTTGCAGTTTTTCTTAGTTTTCACATAAGGTCCGGGGTCAGGACAAAAGACAGATTTTTGACAAATTTCAAAATCTGTCAGATATTGTCCAAATCATTTTTTATTTCATTTCTAGACATGTGAAATGCATGAACTAGGGCAAAAAAAGTGAAAAAAAATTGGTCTGATTTTTTTTAGTACTTTTCAGTTTTTCTTAGTTTTCACATAAGGTCCGGGGTCAGGACAAAAGACAGATTTTTGTCAAATTTCAAAATCTGTCAGATATTGTCCAAATCATTTTTTATTTCATTTCTAGACATGTGAAATGCATGAACAAGGGCAAAAAAAGTGAAAAAAAATTGGTCTGATTTTTTTTAGTACTTTTCAGTTTTTCTTAGTTTTCACATAAGGTCCGGGGTCAGGACAAAATACAGATTTCTGACAAATTTCAAAATCTGTCAGATATTGTCCAAATCATTTTTTATTTAATTTCTAGACATGTGAAATGCATGACCTAGGGCAAGAAAGTGTGAAAAAATTGGTTTGATTTTTTTTTAGTACCTTGCAGTTTTTCTTAGTTTTCACATAAGGTCCGGGGTCAGGACAAAAGACAGATTTTTGACAAATTTCAAAATCTGTCAGATATTGTCCAAATCATTTTTTATTTCACTTCTAGACATGTGAAATGCATGAACTAGGGCAAAAAAAGTGAAAAGAAATTGGTCTGATTTTTTTTTAGTACCTTTCAGTTTTTCTTAGTTTTCACATAAGGTCCGGGGTCTGGACAAAAGACAGATTTTTGACAAATTTCAAAATATGTCAGATATTGTCCAAATCATTTTTATTTCACTTCTAGACATGTGAAATGCATGAACTAGGGCAAAAAAGTGTAAAAAAATTGGTTTGATTTTTTTTTAGTACCTTGCAGTTTTTCTTAGTTTTCACATAAGGTCCGGGGTCAGGACAAAAGACAGATTTTTGACAAATTTCAAAATCTGTCAGATATTGTCCTAATCATTTTTTATTTCATTTCTAGACATGTGAAATGCATGAACTAGGGCAAAAAAGTGTAAAAAAATTGGTTTGATTTTTTTTAGTACCTTGCAGTTTTTCTTAGTTTTCACATAAGGTCCGGGGTCAGGACAAAAGACAGATTTTTGACAAATTTCAAAATCTCTCAGATATTGTCCAAATTATTTTTTATTTCACTTCTAGACATGTGAAATGCATGAACTAGGGCAAAAAAGTGTGAAAAATTGGTTTGATTTTTTTTAGTACTTTTCAGTTTTTCTTAGTTTTCACATAAGGTCCGGGGTCAGGACAAAAGACAGATTTTTGACAAATTTCAAAATCTGTCAGATATTGTCCAAATCATTTTTTATTTCACTTCTAGACATGTGAAATGCATGAACTAGGGCAAAAAAAGTGAAAAGAAATTGGTCTGATTTTTTTTAGTACCTTTCAGTTTTTCTTAGTTTTCACATAAGGTCCGGGGTCAGGACAAAAGACAGATTTTTGACAAATTTCAAAATATGTCAGATATTGTCCAAATTATTTTTTATTTCACGTCTAGACATGTGAAATGCACGAACAAGTGCAAAAAAGTGTAACAAAATTGGTTTGATTTTTTTTAGTACCTTTCAGTTTTTCTTAGTTTTCACATAAGGTCCGGGGTCAGGACAAAAGACAGATTTTTGACAAATTTCTAAATATGTCAGATATTGTCCAAATTATTTTTTATTTCACTTCTAGACATGTGAAATGCATGAACTAGGGCAAAAAAAGTGGAAAAAAATTGGTCTGATTTTTTTTAGTACTTTTCAGTTTTTCTTAGTTTTCACATAAGGTCCGGGGTCAGGACAAAAGACAGATTTTTGACAAATTTCTAAATATGTCAGATATTGTCCAAATTATTTTTTATTTCACTTCTAGACATGTGAAATGCATGAACTAGGGCAAAAAAAGTGGAAAAAAATTGGTCTGATTTTTTTTAGTACTTTTCAGTTTTTCTTAGTTTTCACATAAGGTCCGGGGTCAGGACAAAAGACAGATTTTTGACAAATTTCAAAATATGTCAGATATTGTCCAAATTATTTTTTATTTCACTTCTAGACATGTGAAATGCATGAACTAGGGCAAAAAAAGTGAAAAAAAATTGGTCTGATTTTTTTTAGTACTTTTCAGTTTTTCTTAGTTTTCACACAAGGTCCGGGGTCAGGACAAAAGACAGATTTTTGACAAATTTCTAAATATGTCAGATATTGTCCAAATTATTTTTTATTTCACTTCTAGACATGTGAAATGCATGAACTAGGGCAAAAAAAGTGGAAAAAAATTGGTCTGATTTTTTTAGTACTTTTCAGTTTTTCTTAGTTTTCACATAAGGTCCGGGGTCAGGACAAAAGACAGATTTTTGACAAATTTCAAAATATGTCAGATATTGTCCAAATGATTTTTTATTTCACGTCTTGACATGTGAAATGCACGAACAAGTGCAAAAAAGTGTAACAAAATTGGTTTGGTTTTTTTTAAGACCTTTCAGTTTTTCTTAGTTTTCTCAGAAGGTCCGGGGTCAGGACAAAAGATAGATTTTTGACAAATTTCAAAATCTGTCAGATATTGTCCAAATCATTTTTTATTTCACTGCTAGACATGTGAAATGCATGAACTAGGGCAAAAAAAGTGAAAGAAATTGGTCTGATTTTTTTTTAGTACCTTGCAGTTTTTCTTAGTTTTCACATAAGGTCCGGGGTCAGGACCAAAGACAGATTTTTGACAAATTTCAAAATATGTCAGATATTGTCCAAATTATTTTTTATTTCACGTCTAGACATGTGAAATGCATGAACTAGGGCAAAAAAAGTGAAAAGAAATTGGTCTGATTTTTTTTTTAGTACCTTGCAGTTTTTCTTAGTTTTCACATAAGGTCCGGGGTCAGGACAAAAGACAGATTTTTGACATATTTCAAAATATGTCAGATATTGTCCAAATTATTTTTTATTTCACTTCTAGACATGTGAAATGCATGAACTAGGGCAAAAAAGTGTAACAAAATTGGTTTGATTTTTTTTAGTACCTTTCTGTTTTTCTTAGTTTTCTCACAAGGTCCGGGGTCAGGACAAAAGACAGATTTTTGACAAATTTCAAAATATGTCAGATATTGTCCAAATTATTTTTTATTTCACGTCTAGACATGTGAAATGCACGAACAAGTGCAAAAAAGTGTAACAAAATTGGTTTGATTTTTTTTAGTACCTTTCAGTTTTTCTTAGTTTTCTCACAAGGTCCGGGGTCAGGACAAAAGACAGATTTTTGACAAATTTCAAAATATGTCAGATATTGTCCAAATTATTTTTTATTTCACGTCTAGACATGTGAAATGCACGAACAAGTGCAAAAAAGTGTAACAAAATTGGTTTAATTTTTTTTAGTACCTTTCAGTTTTTCTTAGTTTTCTCACAAGGTCCGGGGTCAGGACAAAAGACAGATTTTTGACAAATTTCAAAATATGTCAGATATTGTCCAAATTATTTTTTATTCCACTTCTAGACATGTGAAATGCATGAACTAGGGCAAAAAAAGTGAAAAAAAATTGGTCTGATTTTTTTTAGTACTTTTCAGTTTTTCTTAGTTTTCACATAAGGTCCGGGGTCAGGACAAAAGACAGATTTTTGACAAATTTCAAAATATGTCAGATATTGTCCAAATTATTTTTTATTTCACGTCTAGACATGTGAAATGCACGAACAAGTGCAAAAAAGTGTAACAAAATTGGTTTGGTTTTTTTTAATACCTTTCAGTTTTTCTTAGTTTTCTCACAAGGTCCGGGGTCAGGACAAAAGATAGATTTTTGACAAATTTCAAAATATGTCAGATATTGTCCAAATTATTTTTTATTTCACGTCTAGACATGTGAAATTCATGAACTAGGGCAAAAAAGTGTAAAAAAATTGGTTTGATTTTTTTTAGTACCTTTCAGTTTTTTTTAGTTTTCACATAAGGTCCGGGGTCAGGACAAAAGACAGATTTTTGACAAATTTCAAAATATGTCAGATATTGTCCAAATTATTTTTTATTTCACGTCTAGACATGTGAAATGCATGAACTAGTGCAAAAAAGTGTAACAAAATTGGTTTGATTTTTTTTTAGTACTTTTCAGTTTTTCTTAGTTTTCACATAAGGTCCGGGGTCAGGACAAAAGACAGATTTTTGACAAATTTCAAAATCTGTCAGATATTGTCCAAATCATTTTTTATTTCACTTCCAGACATGTTAAATGCATGAACTAGGGCAAAAAAGTGTAACAAAATTGGTTTGGTTTTTTTTAAGACCTTTCAGTTTTTCTTAGTTTTCTCAGAAGGTCCGGGGTCAGGACAAAAGATAGATTTTTGACAAATTTCAAAATATGTCAGATATTGTCCAAATTATTTTTTATTTCACGTCTAGACATGTGAAATGCACGAACTAGTGCAAAAAAGTGTAACAAAATTGGTTTGATTTTTTTTAGTACCTTTCAGTTTTTCTTAGTTTTCACATAAGGTCCAGGGTCAGGACAAAAGACAGATTTTTGACAAATTTCAAAATATGTCAGATATTGTCCAAATTATTTTTTATTTCACTTCTAGACATGTGAAATGCATGAACTAGGGCAAAAAAAGTGGAAAAAAATTGGTCTGATTTTTTTAGTACTTTTCAGTTTTTCTTAGTTTTCACATAAGGTCCGGGGTCAGGACAAAAGACAGATTTTTGACAAATTTCAAAATATGTCAGATATTGTCCAAATTATTTTTTATTTCACGTCTAGACATGTGAAATGCACGAACAAGTGCAAAAAAGTGTAACAAAATTGGTTTGGTTTTTTTTAAGACCTTTCAGTTTTTCTTAGTTTTCTCAGAAGGTCCGGGGTCAGGACAAAAGATAGATTTTTGACAAATTTCAAAATATGTCAGATATTGTCCAAATTATTTTTTATTTCACGTCTAGACATGTGAAATGCACGAACTAGTGCAAAAAAGTGTAACAAAATTGGTTTAATTTTTTTTAGTACCTTTCAGTTTTTCTTAGTTTTCACATAAGGTCCGGGGTCAGGACAAAAGACAGATTTTTGACAAATTTCAAAATATGTCAGATATTGTCCAAATTATTTTTTATTTCACTTCTAGACATGTGAAATGCATGAACTAGGGCAAAAAAAGTGGAAAAAAATTGGTCTGATTTTTTTAGTACTTTTCAGTTTTTCTTAGTTTTCACATAAGGTCCGGGGTCAGGACAAAAGACAGATTTTTGACAAATTTCAAAATCTGTCAGATATTGTCCAAATCATTTTTTATTTCACTTCTAGACATGTGAAATGCATGAACTAGGGCAAAAAAAGTGAAAAGAAATTGGTCTGATTTTTTTTAGTACCTTGCAGTTTTTCTTAGTTTTCACATAAGGTCCGGGGTCAGGACAAAAGACAGATTTTTGACAAATTTCAAAATATGTCAGATATTGTCCAAATCATTTTTTATTTCACTTCTAGACATGTGAAATGCATGAACTAGGGCAAAAAAAGTGAAAAGAAATTGGTCTGATTTTTTTTTAGTACCTTGCAGTTTTTCTTAGTTTTCACATAAGGTCCGGGGTCAGGACAAAAGACAGATTTTTGACAAATTTCAAAATATGTCAGATATTGTCCAAATGATTTTTTATTTCACTTCTAGACATGTGAAATGCATGAACTAGGGCAAAAAAGTGTAACAAAATTGGTTTGATTTTTTTTAGTATCTTTCAGTTTTTCTTAGTTTTCACATAAAGTCCGGGGTCAGGACAAAAGACAGATTTTTGACAAATTTCAAAATCTGTCAGATATTGTCCAAATCATTTTTTATTTCACTGCTAGACATGTGAAATGCATGAACTAGGGCAAAAAAAGTGAAAGAAATTGGTCTGATTTTTTTTTAGTACCTTGCAGTTTTTCTTAGTTTTCACATAAGGTCCGGGGTCAGGACAAAAGACAGATTTTTGACAAATTTCAAAATATGTCAGATATTGTCCAAATTATTTTTTATTTCACGTCTAGACATGTGAAATGCATGAACTAGGGCAAAAAAAGTGAAAAGAAATTGGTCTGATTTTTTTTTTAGTACCTTGCAGTTTTTCTTAGTTTTCTCACAAGGTCCGGGGTCAGGACAAAAGACAGATTTTTGACAAATTTCAAAATATGTCAGATATTGTCCAAATTATTTTTTATTTCACTTCTAGACATGTGAAATGCATGAACTAGGGCAAAAAAAGTGAAAAAAAATTGGTCTGATTTTTTTTAGTACTTTTCAGTTTTTCTTAGTTTTCACATAAGGTCCGGGGTCAGGACAAAAGACAGATTTTTGACAAATTTCAAAATATGTCAGATATTGTCCAAATTATTTTTTATTTCACGTCTAGACATGTGAAATGCACGAACAAGTGCAAAAAAGTGTAACAAAATTGGTTTGGTTTTTTTAATACCTTTCAGTTTTTCTTAGTTTTCTCACAAGGTCCGGGGTCAGGACAAAAGATAGATTTTTGACAAATTTCAAAATATGTCAGATATTGTCCAAATTATTTTTTATTTCACTTCTAGACATGTGAAATGCATGAACTAGGGCAAAAAAAGTGAAAAAAAATTGGTCTGATTTTTTTTTGTACTTTTCAGTTTTTCTTAGTTTTCACACAAGGTCCAGGGTCAGGACAAAAGACAGATTTTTGACAAATTTCAAAATATGTCAGATATTGTCCAAATTATTTTTTATTTCACGTCTAGACATGTGAAATGCACGAACAAGTGCAAAAAAGTGTAACAAAATTGGTTTGGTTTTTTTAATACCTTTCAGTTTTTCTTAGTTTTCTCACAAGGTCCGGGGTCAGGACAAAAGATAGATTTTTGACAAATTTCAAAATATGTCAGATATTGTCCAAATTATTTTTTATTTCACGTCTAGACATGTGAAATGCACGAACTAGTGCAAAAAAGTGTAACAAAATTGGTTTAATTTTTTTTAGTACCTTTCAGTTTTTCTTAGTTTTCACATAAGGTCCGGGGTCAGGACAAAAGACAGATTTTTGACAAATTTCAAAATATGTCAGATATTGTCCAAATTATTTTTTATTTCACTTCTAGACATGTGAAATGCATGAACTAGGGCAAAAAAAGTGGAAAAAAATTGGTCTGATTTTTTTAGTACTTTTCAGTTTTTCTTAGTTTTCACATAAGGTCCGGGGTCAGGACAAAAGACAGATTTTTGACAAATTTCAAAATCTGTCAGATATTGTCCAAATCATTTTTTATTTCACTTCTAGACATGTGAAATGCATGAACTAGGGCAAAAAAAGTGAAAAGAAATTGGTCTGATTTTTTTTAGTACCTTGCAGTTTTTCTTAGTTTTCACATAAGGTCCGGGGTCAGGACAAAAGACAGATTTTTGACAAATTTCAAAATCTGTCAGATATTATCCAAATCATTTTTTATTTCACTTCTAGACATGTGAAATGCATGAACTAGTGCAAAAAAGTGTAACAAATTGGTTTGATTTTTTTTAGTACTTTTCAGATTTTCTTAGTTTTCACATAAGGTCTGGGGTCAGGATAAAAGACAGATTTTTGACAAATTTCAAAATCTCTCAGATATTGTCCAAATTATTTTTTATTTCACTTCTAGACATGTGAAATGCATGAACTAGGGCAAAAAAAGTGAAAAAAAATTGGTCTGATTTTTTTTGGTACTTTTCAGTTTTTCTTAGTTTTCACATAAGGTCCGGGGTCAGGATAAAAGACAGATTTTTTACAAATTTCAAAATATGTCAGATATTGTCCAAATCATTTTTTATTTCACTTCTAGACATGTGAAATGCATGAACTAGGGCAAAAAAAGTGAAAAAAAATTGGTCTGATTTTTTTTAGTACTTTTCAGTTTTTCTTAGTTTTCACATAAGGTCCGGGGTCAGGACAAAATACAGATTTTTGACAAATTTCAAAATCTGTCAGATATTGTCCAAATTATTTTTTATTTCACTTCTAGACATGTGAAATGCATGAACTAGGGCAAAAAAGTGTGAAAAAATTGGTTTGATTTTTTTTTAGTACCTTGCAGTTTTTCTTAGTTTTCACATAAGGTCCGGGGTCAGGACAAAAGACAGATTTTTGACAAATTTCAAAATCTCTCAGATATTGTCCAAATTATTTTTTATTTCACTTCTAGACATGTGAAATGCATGAACTAGGGCAAAAAAAGTGAAAAAAAATTGGTCTGATTTTTTTTGGTACTTTTCAGTTTTTCTTAGTTTTCACATAAGGTCCGGGGTCAGGATAAAAGACAGATTTTTTACAAATTTCAAAATATGTCAGATATTGTCCAAATCATTTTTTATTTCACTTCTAGACATATGAAATGCATGAACTAGGGCAAAAAAAGTGAAAAAAAATTGGTCTGATTTTTTTTAGTACTTTTCAGTTTTTCTTAGTTTTCACATAAGGTCCGGGGTCAGGACAAAATACAGATTTTTGACAAATTTCAAAATCTGTCAGATATTGTCCAAATTATTTTTTATTTCACTTCTAGACATGTGAAATGCATGAACTAGGGCAAAAAAGTGTGAAAAAATTGGTTTGATTTTTTTTTAGTACCTTGCAGTTTTTCTTAGTTTTCACATTAGGTCCGGGGTCAGGACAAAAGACAGATTTTTGACAAATTTCAAAATCTGTCAGATATTGTCCAAATCATTTTTTATTTCACTTCTAGACATGTGAAATGCATGAACTAGGGCAAAAAAGTGTAAAAAAAATTGGTTTGATTTTTTTTTAGTCCCTTGCAGTTTTTCTTAGTTTTCACATAAGGTCCGGGGACAGGACAAAAGACAGAATTTTGACAAATTTCAAAATATGTCAGATATTGTCCAAATCATTTTTTATTTCACTTCTAGACATGTGAAATGCATGAACTAGGGCAAAAAAGTGTAACAAAATTGGTTTGATTTTTTTTAGTACTTTTCAGTTTTTCTTAGTTTTCACATAAGGTCCGGGGTCAGGATAAAAGACAGATTTTTGACAAATTTCAAAATCTCTCAGATATTGTCCAAATCATTTTTTATTTCACTTCTAGACATGTGAAATGCATGAACTAGTGCAAAAAAGTGTAAAAATATTGGTTTGATTTTTTTTAGTACCTTTCAGTTTTTCTTAGTTTTCACATAAGGTCCGGGGTCAGGACAAAAGACAGATTTTTGACAAATTTCAAAATCTGTCAGATATTGTCCAAATCATTTTTTATTTCATTTCTAGACATGTGAAATGCATGAACTAGGGCAAAAAAAGTGAAAAAAAATTGGTCTGATTTTTTTTAGTACTTTTCAGTTTTTCTTAGTTTTCACATAAGGTCCGGGGTCAGGATAAAAGACAGATTTTTGACAAATTTCAAAATCTCTCAGATATTGTCCAAATTATTTTTTATTTCACTTCTAGACATGTGAAATGCATGAACTAGGGCAAAAAAAGTGAAAAAAAATTGGTCTGATTTTTTTTAGTACTTTTCAGTTTTTCTTAGTTTTCACATAAGGTCCGGGGTCAGGACAAAAGACAGATTTTTGACAAATTTCAAAATCTGTCAGATATTGTCCAAATCATTTTTTATTACATTTCTAGACATGTGAAATGCATGAACTAGGGCAAAAAAAGTGAAAAAAAATTGGTTTGATTTTTTTTAGTACTTTTCAGTTTTTCTTAGTTTTCACATAAGGTCCGGGGTCAGGATAAAAGACAGATTTTTGACAAATTTCAAAATCTCTCAGATATTGTCCAAATTATTTTTTATTTCACTTCTAGACATGTGAAATGCATGAACTAGGGCAAAAAAAGTGAAAAAAAATTGGTCTGATTTTTTTTAGTACTTTTCAGTTTTTCTTAGTTTTCACATAAGGTCCGGGGTCAGGACAAAAGACAGAATTTTTACAGATTTCAAAATATGTCAGATATTGTCCAAATCATTTTTTATTTCACTTCTAGACATGTGAAATGCATGAACTAGGGCAAAAAAGTGTAAAAAAATTGGTTTGATTTTTTTTTAGTCCCTTGCAGTTTTTCTTAGTTTTCACATAAGGTCCGGGGTCAGGACAAAAGACAGAATTTTGACAAATTTCAAAATATGTCAGATATTGTCCAAATCATTTTTTATTTCACTTCTAGACATGTGAAATGCATGAACTAGGGCAAAAAAGTGTAAAAAAATTGGTTTGATTTTTTTTAGTCCCTTGCAGTTTTTCTTAGTTTTCACATAAGGTCCGGGGTCAGGACAAAAGACAGAATTTTGACAAATTTCAAAATATGTCAGATATTGTCCAAATCATTTTTTATTTCACTTATAGACATGTGAAATGCATGAACTAGGGCAAAAAAGTGTAAAAAAATTGGTTTGATTTTTTTTAGTACCTTTCAGTTTTTTTTAGTTTTCACATAAGGTCCGGGGTCAGGACAAAAGACAGATTTTTGACAAATTTCAAAATATGTCAGATATTGTCCAAATTATTTTTTATTTCACTTCTAGACATGTGAAATGCATGAACTAGGGCAAAAAAGTGTAAAAAAATTGGTTTGAGTTTTTTTTTAGTACCTTGCAGTTTTTCTTAGTTTTCACATAAGGTCCGGGGTCAGGACAAAAGACAGAATTTTGACAAATTTCAAAATATGTCAGATATTGTCCAAATCATTTTTTATTTCACTTATAGACATGTGAAATGCATGAACTAGGGCAAAAAAGTGTAAAAAAATTGGTTTGATTTTTTTTAGTACCTTTCAGTTTTTTTTAGTTTTCACATAAGGTCCGGGGTCAGGACAAAAGACAGATTTTTGACAAATTTCAAAATATGTCAGATATTGTCCAAATCATTTTTTATTTCACTTCTAGACATGTGAAATGCATGAACTAGGGCAAAAAAGTGTAAAAAAATTGGTTTGATTTTTTTTTAGTCCCTTGCAGTTTTTCTTAGTTTTCACATAAGGTCCGGGGTCAGGACAAAAGACAGAATTTTGACAAATTTCAAAATATGTCAGATATTGTCCAAATCATTTTTTATTTCACTTCTAGACATGTGAAATGCATGAACTAGGGCAAAAAAGTGTAAAAAAATTGGTTTGATTTTTTTTAGTCCCTTGCAGTTTTTCTTAGTTTTCACATAAGGTCCGGGGTCAGGACAAAAGACAGAATTTTGACAAATTTCAAAATATGTCAGATATTGTCCAAATCATTTTTTATTTCACTTATAGACATGTGAAATGCATGAACTAGGGCAAAAAAGTGTAAAAAAATTGGTTTGATTTTTTTTAGTACCTTTCAGTTTTTTTTAGTTTTCACATAAGGTCCGGGGTCAGGACAAAAGACAGATTTTTGACAAATTTCAAAATATGTCAGATATTGTCCAAATTATTTTTTATTTCACTTCTAGACATGTGAAATGCATGAACTAGGGCAAAAAAGTGTAAAAAAATTGGTTTGATTTTTTTTTAGTACCTTGCAGTTTTTCTTAGTTTTCACATAAGGATCGGGGTCAGGACAAAAGACAGAATTTTGACAAATTTCAAAATATGTCAGATATTGTCCAAATCATTTTTTATTTCACTTCTAGACATGTGAAATGCATGAACTAGGGCAAAAAAGTGTAAAAAAATTGGTTTGATTTTTTTTAGTCCCTTGCAGTTTTTCTTAGTTTTCACATAAGGTCCGGGGTCAGGACAAAAGACAGAATTTTGACAAATTTCAAAATATGTCAGATATTGTCCAAATCATTTTTTATTTCACTTATAGACATGTGAAATGCATGAACTAGGGCAAAAAAGTGTAAAAAAATTGGTTTGATTTTTTTTAGTACCTTTCAGTTTTTTTTAGTTTTCACATAAGGTCCGGGGTCAGGACAAAAGACAGATTTTTGACAAATTTCAAAATATGTCAGATATTGTCCAAATTATTTTTTATTTCACTTCTAGACATGTGAAATGCATGAACTAGGGCAAAAAAGTGTAAAAAAATTGGTTTGATTTTTTTTTAGTACCTTGCAGTTTTTCTTAGTTTTCACATAAGGTCCGGGGTCAGGACAAAAGACAGAATTTTGACAAATTTCAAAATATGTCAGATATTGTCCAAATCATTTTTTATTTCACTTATAGACATGTGAAATGCATGAACTAGGGCAAAAAAGTGTAAAAAAATTGGTTTGATTTTTTTTAGTACCTTTCAGTTTTTTTTAGTTTTCACATAAGGTCCGGGGTCAGGACAAAAGACAGATTTTTGACAAATTTCAAAATATGTCAGATATTGTCCAAATTATTTTTTATTTCACGTCTAGACATGTGAAATGCATGAACTAGTGCAAAAAAGTGTAACAAAATTGGTTTGATTTTTTTTTAGTACTTTTCAGTTTTTCTTAGTTTTCACATAAGGTCCGGGGTCAGGACAAAAGACAGATTTTTGACAAATTTCAAAATCTGTCAGATATTGTCCAAATCATTTTTTATTTAATTTCTAGACATGTGAAATGCATGAACTAGGGCAAGAAAGTGTGAAAAAATTGGTTTGATTTTTTTTTAGTACCTTGCAGTTTTTCTTAGTTTTCACATAAGGTCCGGGGTCAGGATAAAGGACAGATTTTTGACAAATTTCAAAATATGTCAGATATTGTCCAAATTATTTTTTATTTCACGTCTAGACATGTGAAATGCATGAACTAGTGCAAAAAAGTGTAACAAAATTGATTTGATTTTTTTTTAGTACTTTTCAGTTTTTCTTAGTTTTCACATAAGGTCCGGGGTCAGGACAAAAGACAGATTTCTGACAAATTTCAAAATCTGTCAGATATTGTCCAAATCATTTTTTATTTAATTTCTAGACATGTGAAATGCATGAACTAGGGCAAGAAAGTGTGAAAAAATTGGTTTGATTTTTTTTTAGTACCTTGCAGTTTTTCTTAGTTTTCACATAAGGTCCGGGGTCAGGATAAAAGACAGATTTTTGACAAATTTCAAAATATGTCAGATATTGTCCAAATTATTTTTTATTTCACGTCTAGACATGTGAAATGCATGAACTAGTGCAAAAAAGTGTAACAAAATTGATTTGATTTTTTTTTAGTACTTTTCAGTTTTTCTTAGTTTTCACATAAGGTCCGGGGTCAGGACAAAAGACAGATTTCTGACAAATTTCAAAATCTGTCAGATATTGTCCAAATCATTTTTTATTTCACTTCTAGACATGTGAAATGCATGAACTAGTGCAAAAAAGTGTAACAAAATTGATTTGATTTTTTTTTTGTACTTTTCAGTTTTTCTTAGTTTTCACATAAGGTCCGGGGTCAGGACAAAAGACAGATTTTTGACAAATTTCAAAATCTGTCAGATATTGTCCAAATCATTTTTTATTTCATTTCTAGACATGTGAAATACATGAAATAGGGCAAGAAAGTGAAAAAAAATTGGTCTGATTTTTTTTAGTACTTTTCAGTTTTTCTTAGTTTTCACATAAGGTCCGGGGTCAGGACAAAAGACAGATTTTTGACAAATTTCAAAATCTGTCAGATATTGTCCAAATCATTTTTTATTTCATTTCTAGACATGTGAAATACATGAACTAGGGCAAGAAAGTGAAAAAAAATTGGTCTGATTTTTTGTAGTACTTTTCAGTTTTTCTTAGTTTTCACATAAGGTCCGGGGTCAGGACAAAAGACAGATTTTTGACAAATTTCAAAATATATCAGATATTGTCCAAATCATTTTTTATTTCACTTATAGACATGTGAAATGTATGAACTAGGGCAAAAAAGTGTAAAAAAATTGGTTTGATTTTTTTTAGTCCCTTGCAGTTTTTCTTAGTTTTCAAATAAGGTCCGGGGTCAGGACAAAAGACAGATTTTTGACAAATTTCAAAATCTGTCAGATATTGTCCAAATTATTTTTTATTTCACTTCTAGACATGTGAAATGCATGAACTAGGGCAAAAAAGTGTAAAAAAATTGGTTTGATTTTTTTTTAGTCCCTTGCAGTTTTTCTTAGTTTTCACATAAGGTCCGGGGTCAGGACAAAAGACAGATTTTTGACAAATTTCAAAATATGTCAGATATTGTCCAAATTATTTTTTATTTCACGTCTAGACATGTGAAATGCATGAACTAGTGCAAAAAAGTGTAACAAAATTGGTTTGATTTTTTTTTAGTACTTTTCAGTTTTTCTTAGTTTTCACATAAGGTCCGGGGTCAGGACAAAAGACAGATTTTTGACAAATTTCAAAATCTGTCAGATATTGTCCAAATCATTTTTTATTTAATTTCTAGACATGTGAAATGCATGAACTAGTGCAAAAAAGTGTAAAAAAATTGGTTTGATTTTTTTTTAGTCCCTTGCAGTTTTTCTTAGTTTTCACATAAGGTCCGGGGTCAGGACAAAAGACAGAATTTTGACAAATTTCAAAATATGTCAGATATTGTCCAAATCATTTTTTATTTCACTTCTAGACATGTGAAATGCATGAACTAGGGCAAAAAAGTGTAAAAAAATTGGTTTGATTTTTTTTAGTCCCTTGCAGTTTTTCTTAGTTTTCACATAAGGTCCGGGGTCAGGACAAAAGACAGAATTTTGACAAATTTCAAAATATGTCAGATATTGTCCAAATCATTTTTTATTTCACTTATAGACATGTGAAATGCATGAACTAGGGCAAAAAAGTGTAAAAAAATTGGTTTGATTTTTTTTAGTACCTTTCAGTTTTTTTTAGTTTTCACATAAGGTCCGGGGTCAGGACAAAAGACAGATTTTTGACAAATTTCAAAATATGTCAGATATTGTCCAAATTATTTTTTATTTCACTTCTAGACATGTGAAATGCATGAACTAGGGCAAAAAAGTGTAAAAAAATTGGTTTGATTTTTTTTTAGTACCTTGCAGTTTTTCTTAGTTTTCACATAAGGTCCGGGGTCAGGACAAAAGACAGAATTTTGACAAATTTCAAAATATGTCAGATATTGTCCAAATCATTTTTTATTTCACTTCTAGACATGTGAAATGCATGAACTAGGGCAAAAAAGTGTAAAAAAATTGGTTTGATTTTTTTTAGTCCCTTGCAGTTTTTCTTAGTTTTCACATAAGGTCCGGGGTCAGGACAAAAGACAGAATTTTGACAAATTTCAAAATATGTCAGATATTGTCCAAATCATTTTTTATTTCACTTATAGACATGTGAAATGCATGAACTAGGGCAAAAAAGTGTAAAAAAATTGGTTTGATTTTTTTTAGTACCTTTCAGTTTTTTTTAGTTTTCACATAAGGTCCGGGGTCAGGACAAAAGACAGATTTTTGACAAATTTCAAAATATGTCAGATATTGTCCAAATTATTTTTTATTTCACTTCTAGACATGTGAAATGCATGAACTAGGGCAAAAAAGTGTAAAAAAATTGGTTTGATTTTTTTTTAGTACCTTGCAGTTTTTCTTAGTTTTCACATAAGGTCCGGGGTCAGGACAAAAGACAGAATTTTGACAAATTTCAAAATATGTCAGATATTGTCCAAATCATTTTTTATTTCACTTATAGACATGTGAAATGCATGAACTAGGGCAAAAAAGTGTAAAAAAATTGGTTTGATTTTTTTTAGTACCTTTCAGTTTTTTTTAGTTTTCACATAAGGTCCGGGGTCAGGACAAAAGACAGATTTTTGACAAATTTCAAAATATGTCAGATATTGTCCAAATTATTTTTTATTTCACGTCTAGACATGTGAAATGCATGAACTAGTGCAAAAAAGTGTAACAAAATTGGTTTGATTTTTTTTTAGTACTTTTCAGTTTTTCTTAGTTTTCACATAAGGTCCGGGGTCAGGACAAAAGACAGATTTTTGACAAATTTCAAAATCTGTCAGATATTGTCCAAATCATTTTTTATTTAATTTCTAGACATGTGAAATGCATGAACTAGTGCAAAAAAGTGTAACAAAATTCGTTTGATTTTTTTTAGTACTTTTCAGTTTTTCTTAGTTTTCACATGAGGTCCGGGGTCAGGACAAAAGACAGATTTTTGACAAATTTCAAAATCTGTCAGATATTGTCCAAATCATTTTTTATTTAATTTCTAGACATGTGAAATGCATGAACTAGGGCAAGAAAGTGTGAAAAAATTGGTTTGATTTTTTTTTAGTACCTTGCAGTTTTTCTTAGTTTTCACATAAGGTCCGGGGTCAGGATAAAGGACAGATTTTTGACAAATTTCAAAATATGTCAGATATTGTCCAAATAATTTTTTATTTCACGTCTAGACATGTGAAATGCATGAACTAGTGCAAAAAAGTGTAACAAAATTGATTTGATTTTTTTTTAGTACTTTTCAGTTTTTCTTAGTTTTCACATAAGGTCCGGGGTCAGGACAAAAGACAGATTTCTGACAAATTTCAAAATCTGTCAGATATTGTCCAAATCATTTTTTATTTAATTTCTAGACATGTGAAATGCATGAACTAGGGCAAGAAAGTGTGAAAAAATTGGTTTGATTTTTTTTTAGTACCTTGCAGTTTTTCTTAGTTTTCACATAAGGTCCGGGGTCAGGATAAAAGACAGATTTTTGACAAATTTCAAAATATGTCAGATATTGTCCAAATTATTTTTTATTTCACGTCTAGACATGTGAAATGCATGAACTAGTGCAAAAAAGTGTAACAAAATTGATTTGATTTTTTTTTAGTACTTTTCAGTTTTTCTTAGTTTTCACATAAGGTCCGGGGTCAGGACAAAAGACAGATTTTTGACAAATTTCAAAATCTGTCAGATATTGTCCAAATCATTTTTTATTTCATTTCTAGACATGTGAAATACATGAACTAGGGCAAGAAAGTGAAAAAAAATTGGTCTGATTTTTTGTAGTACTTTTCAGTTTTTCTTAGTTTTCACATAAGGTCCGGGGTCAGGACAAAAGACAGATTTTTGACAAATTTCAAAATATGTCAGATATTGTCCAAATTATTTTTTATTTCAGGTCTAGACATGTGAAATGCATGAACTAGTGCAAAAAAGTGTAACAAAATTGATTTGATTTTTTTTAGTACTTTTCAGTTTTTCTTAGTTTTCACATAAGGTCCGGGGTCAGGACAAAAGACAGATTTTTGACAAATTTCAAAATATATCAGATATTGTCCAAATCATTTTTATTTCACTTATAGACATGTGAAATGTATGAACTAGGGCAAAAAAGTGTAAAAAAATTGGTTTGATTTTTTTTAGTCCCTTGCAGTTTTTCTTAGTTTTCACATAAGGTCCGGGGTCAGGACAAAAGACAGATTTTTGACAAATTTCAAAATCTGTCAGATATTGTCCAAATTATTTTTTATTTCACTTCTAGACATGTGAAATGCATGAACTAGGGCAAAAAAGTGTAAAAAAATTCGTTTGATTTTTTTTTAGTCCCTTGCAGTTTTTCTTAGTTTTCACATAAGGTCCGGGGTCAGGACAAAAGACAGATTTTTGACAAATTTCAAAATATGTCAGATATTGTCCAAATCATTTTTTATTTCACTTCTAGACATGTGAAATGCATGAACTAGGGCAAAAAAGTGTAAAAAAATTGGTTTGATTTTTTTTTAGTACCTTGCAGTTTTTCTTAGTTTTCACATAAGGTCCGGGGTCAGGACAAAAGACAGAATTTTGACAAATTTCAAAATATGTCAGATATTGTCCAAATCATTTTTTATTTCACTTATAGACATGTGAAATGCATGAACTAGGGCAAAAAAGTGTAAAAAAATTGGTTTGATTTTTTTAGTACCTTTCAGTTTTTTTTAGTTTTCACATAAGGTCCGGGGTCAGGACAAAAGACAGATTTTTGACAAATTTCAAAATATGTCAGATATTGTCCAAATTATTTTTTATTTCACGTCTAGACATGTGAAATGCATGAACTAGTGCAAAAAAGTGTAACAAAATTGGTTTGATTTTTTTTTAGTACTTTTCAGTTTTTCTTAGTTTTCACATAAGGTCCGGGGTCAGGACAAAAGACAGATTTTTGACAAATTTCAAAATCTGTCAGATATTGTCCAAATCATTTTTTATTTAATTTCTAGACATGTGAAATGCATGAACTAGTGCAAAAAAGTGTAACAAAATTCGTTTGATTTTTTTTAGTACTTTTCAGTTTTTCTTAGTTTTCACATGAGGTCCGGGGTCAGGACAAAAGACAGATTTCTGACAAATTTCAAAATCTGTCAGATATTGTCCAAATCATTTTTTATTTAATTTCTAGACATGTGAAATGCATGAACTAGGGCAAGAAAGTGTGAAAAAATTGGTTTGATTTTTTTTTAGTACCTTGCAGTTTTTCTTAGTTTTCACATAAGGTCCGGGGTCAGGATAAAGGACAGATTTTTGACAAATTTCAAAATATGTCAGATATTGTCCAAATTATTTTTTATTTCACGTCTAGACATGTGAAATGCATGAACTAGTGCAAAAAAGTGTAACAAAATTGATTTGATTTTTTTTTAGTACTTTTCAGTTTTTCTTAGTTTTCACATAAGGTCCGGGGTCAGGACAAAAGACAGATTTTTGACAAATTTCAAAATCTGTCAGATATTGTCCAAATTATTTTTTATTTCACTTCTAGACATGTGAAATGCATGAACTAGGGCAAAAAAGTGTAAAAAAATTGGTTTGATTTTTTTTTAGTCCCTTGCAGTTTTTCTTAGTTTTCACATAAGGTCCGGGGTCAGGACAAAAGACAGATTTTTGACAAATTTCAAAATATGTCAGATATTGTCCAAATCATTTTTTATTTCACTTCTAGACATGTGAAATGCATGAACTAGGGCAAAAAAGTGTAAAAAAATTGGTTTGATTTTTTTTTAGTACCTTGCAGTTTTTCTTAGTTTTCACATAAGGTCCGGGATCAGGACAAAAGACAGAATTTTGACAAATTTCAAAATATGTCAGATATTGTCCAAATAATTTTTTATTTCACTTATAGACATGTGAAATGCATGAACTAGGGCAAAAAAGTGTAAAAAAATTGGTTTGATTTTTTTTAGTACCTTTCAGTTTTTTTTAGTTTTCACATAAGGTCCGGGGTCAGGACAAAAGACAGATTTTTGACAAATTTCAAAATATGTCAGATATTGTCCAAATTATTTTTTATTTCACGTCTAGACATGTGAAATGCATGAACTAGTGCAAAAAAGTGTAACAAAATTGGTTTGATTTTTTTTAGTACTTTTCAGTTTTTCTTAGTTTTCACATAAGGTCCGGGGTCAGGATAAAAGACAGATTTTTGACAAATTTCAAAATCTCTCAGATATTGTCCAAATCATTTTTTATTTCACTTCTAGACAAGTGAAATGCATGAACTAGTGCAAAAAAGTGTAAAAATATTGGTTTGATTTTTTTTAGTCCCTTGCAGTTTTTCTTAGTTTTCACATAAGGTCCGGGGTCAGGACAAAAGACAGATTTTTGACAAATTTCAAAATCTGTCAGATATTGTCCAAATTATTTTTTATTTCACTTCTAGACATGTGAAATGCATGAACTAGGGCAAAAAAGTGTAAAAAAATTGGTTTGATTTTTTTTTAGTCCCTTGCAGTTTTTCTTAGTTTTCACATAAGGTCCGGGGTCAGGACAAAAGACAGATTTTTGACAAATTTCAAAATATGTCAGATATTGTCCAAATCATTTTTTATTTCACTTCTAGACATGTGAAATGCATGAACTAGGGCAAAAACGTGTAAAAAAATTGGTTTGATTTTTTTTTAGTACCTTGCAGTTTTTCTTAGTTTTCACATAAGGTCCGGGGTCAGGACAAAAGACAGAATTTTGACAAATTTCAAAATATGTCAGATATTGTCCAAATCATTTTTTATTTCACTTATAGACATGTGAAATGCATGAACTAGGGCAAAAAAGTGTAAAAAAATTGGTTTGATTTTTTGTAGTACCTTTCAGTTTTTTTTAGTTTTCACATAAGGTCCGGGGTCAGGACAAAAGACAGATTTTTGACAAATTTCAAAATATGTCAGATATTGTCCAAATTATTTTTTATTTCACGTCTAGACATGTGAAATGCATGAACTAGTGCAAAAAAGTGTAACAAAATTGGTTTGATTTTTTTTAGTACTTTTCAGTTTTTCTTAGTTTTCACATAAGGTCCGGGGTCAGGATAAAAGACAGATTTTTGACAAATTTCAAAATCTCTCAGATATTGTCCAAATCATTTTTTATTTCACTTCTAGACATGTGAAATGCATGAACTAGTGCAAAAAAGTGTAAAAATATTGGTTTGATTTTTTTTAGTACCTTTCAGTTTTTCTTAGTTTTCACATAAGGTCCGGGGTCAGGACAAAAGACAGATTTTTGACAAATTTCAAAATCTGTCAGATATTGTCCAAATCATTTTTTATTTCATTTCTAGACATGTGAAATGCATGAACTAGGGCAAAAAAAGTGAAAAAAAATTGGTCTGATTTTTTTTAGTACTTTTCAGTTTTTCTTAGTTTTCACATAAGGTCCGGGGTCAGGATAAAAGACAGATTTTTGACAAATTTCAAAATCTGTCAGATATTGTCCAAATTATTTTTTATTTCACTTCTAGACATGTGAAATGCATGAACTAGGGCAAAAAAAGTGAAAAAAAATTGGTCTGATTTTTTTTAGTACTTTTCAGTTTTTCTTAGTTTTCACATAAGGTCCGGGGTCAGGACAAAAGACAGATTTTTGTCAAATTTCAAAATCTGTCAGATATTGTCCAAATCATTTTTTATTACATTTCTAGACATGTGAAATGCATGAACTAGGGCAAAAAAAGTGAAAAAAAATTGGTCTGATTTTTTTTAGTACTTTTCAGTTTTTCTTAGTTTTCACATAAGGTCCGGGGTCAGGATAAAAGACAGATTTTTGACAAATTTCAAAATCTCTCAGATATTGTCCAAATTATTTTTTATTTCACTTCTAGACATGTGAAATGCATGAACTAGGGCAAAAAAAGTGAAAAAAAATTGGTCTGATTTTTTTTAGTACTTTTCAGTTTTTCTTAGTTTTCACATAAGGTCCGGGGTCAGGACAAAAGACAGATTTTTGTCAAATTTCAAAATATGTCAGATATTGTCCAAATCATTTTTTATTTCACTTATAGACATGTGAAATGCATGAACTAGGGCAAAAAAGTGTAAAAAAATTGGTTTGATTTTTTTTAGTACCTTTCAGTTTTTTTTAGTTTTCACATAAGGTCCGGGGTCAGGACAAAAGACAGATTTTTGACAAATTTCAAAATCTGTCAGATATTGTCCAAATCATTTTTTATTTCATTTCTAGACATGTGAAATACATGAACTAGGGCAAAAAAAGTGAAAAAAAATTGGTCTGATTTTTTTTAGTACTTTTCAGTTTTTCTTAGTTTTCACATAAGGTCCGGGGTCAGGACAAAAGACAGATTTTTGACAAATTTCAAAATATGTCAGATATTGTCCAAATTATTTTTTATTTCACGTCTAGACATGTGAAATGCATGAACTAGTGCAAAAAAGTGTAACAAAATTGGTTTGATTTTTTTTTAGTACTTTTCAGTTTTTCTTAGTTTTCACATAAGGTCCGGGGTCAGGACAAAAGACAGATTTTTGACAAATTTCAAAATATGTCAGATATTGTCCAAATCATTTTTTATTTCACTTCTAGACATGTGAAATGCATGAACTAGGGCAAAAAAGTGTAAAAAAATTGGTTTGATTTTTTTTTAGTACCTTGCAGTTTTTCTTAGTTTTCACATAAGGTCCGGGATCAGGACAAAAGACAGAATTTTGACAAATTTCAAAATATGTCAGATATTGTCCAAATAATTTTTTATTTCACTTATAGACATGTGAAATGCATGAACTAGGGCAAAAAAGTGTAAAAAAATTGGTTTGATTTTTTTTAGTACCTTTCAGTTTTTTTTAGTTTTCACATAAGGTCCGGGGTCAGGACAAAAGACAGATTTTTGACAAATTTCAAAATATGTCAGATATTGTCCAAATTATTTTTTATTTCACGTCTAGACATGTGAAATGCATGAACTAGTGCAAAAAAGTGTAACAAAATTGGTTTGATTTTTTTTAGTACTTTTCAGTTTTTCTTAGTTTTCACATAAGGTCCGGGGTCAGGATAAAAGACAGATTTTTGACAAATTTCAAAATCTCTCAGATATTGTCCAAATCATTTTTTATTTCACTTCTAGACATGTGAAATGCATGAACTAGTGCAAAAAAGTGTAAAAATATTGGTTTGATTTTTTTTAGTCCCTTGCAGTTTTTCTTAGTTTTCACATAAGGTCCGGGGTCAGGACAAAAGACAGATTTTTGACAAATTTCAAAATCTGTCAGATATTGTCCAAATTATTTTTTATTTCACTTCTAGACATGTGAAATGCATGAACTAGGGCAAAAAAGTGTAAAAAAATTGGTTTGATTTTTTTTTAGTCCCTTGCAGTTTTTCTTAGTTTTCACATAAGGTCCGGGGTCAGGACAAAAGACAGATTTTTGACAAATTTCAAAATATGTCAGATATTGTCCAAATCATTTTTTATTTCACTTCTAGACATGTGAAATGCATGAACTAGGGCAAAAACGTGTAAAAAAATTGGTTTGATTTTTTTTTAGTACCTTGCAGTTTTTCTTAGTTTTCACATAAGGTCCGGGGTCAGGACAAAAGACAGAATTTTGACAAATTTCAAAATATGTCAGATATTGTCCAAATCATTTTTTATTTCACTTATAGACATGTGAAATGCATGAACTAGGGCAAAAAAGTGTAAAA
This sequence comes from Alosa pseudoharengus, assembly GCF_046254945.1. NCBI lineage: Eukaryota > Metazoa > Chordata > Actinopteri > Clupeiformes > Clupeidae > Alosa > Alosa pseudoharengus. Next base: position 75,422 of record NW_027468854.1, read on the forward strand.
AAATTGGTTTGATTTTTTGTAGTACCTTTCAGTTTTTTTTAGTTTTCACATAAGGTCCGGGGTCAGGACAAAAGACAGATTTTTGACAAATTTCAAAATATGTCAGATATTGTCCAAATTATTTTTTATTTCACGTCTAGACATGTGAAATGCATGAACTAGTGCAAAAAAGTGTAACAAAATTGGTTTGATTTTTTTTAGTACTTTTCAGTTTTTCTTAGTTTTCACATAAGGTCCGGGGTCAGGATAAAAGACAGATTTTTGACAAATTTCAAAATCTCTCAGATATTGTCCAAATCATTTTTTATTTCACTTCTAGACATGTGAAATGCATGAACTAGTGCAAAAAAGTGTAAAAATATTGGTTTGATTTTTTTTAGTACCTTTCAGTTTTTCTTAGTTTTCACATAAGGTCCGGGGTCAGGACAAAAGACAGATTTTTGACAAATTTCAAAATCTGTCAGATATTGTCCAAATCATTTTTTATTTCATTTCTAGACATGTGAAATGCATGAACTAGGGCAAAAAAAGTGAAAAAAAATTGGTCTGATTTTTTTTAGTACTTTTCAGTTTTTCTTAGTTTTCACATAAGGTCCGGGGTCAGGATAAAAGACAGATTTTTGACAAATTTCAAAATCTGTCAGATATTGTCCAAATTATTTTTTATTTCACTTCTAGACATGTGAAATGCATGAACTAGGGCAAAAAAAGTGAAAAAAAATTGGTCTGATTTTTTTTAGTACTTTTCAGTTTTTCTTAGTTTTCACATAAGGTCCGGGGTCAGGACAAAAGACAGATTTTTGTCAAATTTCAAAATCTGTCAGATATTGTCCAAATCATTTTTTATTACATTTCTAGACATGTGAAATGCATGAACTAGGGCAAAAAAAGTGAAAAAAAATTGGTCTGATTTTTTTTAGTACTTTTCAGTTTTTCTTAGTTTTCACATAAGGTCCGGGGTCAGGATAAAAGACAGATTTTTGACAAATTTCAAAATCTCTCAGATATTGTCCAAATTATTTTTTATTTCACTTCTAGACATGTGAAATGCATGAACTAGGGCAAAAAAAGTGAAAAAAAATTGGTCTGATTTTTTTTAGTACTTTTCAGTTTTTCTTAGTTTTCACATAAGGTCCGGGGTCAGGACAAAAGACAGATTTTTGTCAAATTTCAAAATATGTCAGATATTGTCCAAATCATTTTTTATTTCACTTATAGACATGTGAAATGCATGAACTAGGGCAAAAAAGTGTAAAAAAATTGGTTTGATTTTTTTTAGTACCTTTCAGTTTTTTTTAGTTTTCACATAAGGTCCGGGGTCAGGACAAAAGACAGATTTTTGACAAATTTCAAAATCTGTCAGATATTGTCCAAATCATTTTTTATTTCATTTCTAGACATGTGAAATACATGAACTAGGGCAAAAAAAGTGAAAAAAAATTGGTCTGATTTTTTTTAGTACTTTTCAGTTTTTCTTAGTTTTCACATAAGGTCCGGGGTCAGGACAAAAGACAGATTTTTGACAAATTTCAAAATATGTCAGATATTGTCCAAATTATTTTTTATTTCACGTCTAGACATGTGAAATGCATGAACTAGTGCAAAAAAGTGTAACAAAATTAGTTTGATTTTTTTTTAGTACTTTTCAGTTTTTCTTAGTTTTCACATAAGGTCCGGGGTCAGGACAAAAGACAGATTTTTGACAAATTTCAAAATATGTCAGATATTGTCCAAATTATTTTTTATTTCACTTCTAGACATGTGAAATGCATGAACTAGTGCAAAAAAGTGTAACAAAATTGATTTGATTTTTTTTTAGTACTTTTCAGTTTTTCTTAGTTTTCACATAAGGTCCGGGGTCAGGATAAAAGACAGATTTTTGACAAATTTCAAAATCTCTCAGATATTGTCCAAATTATTTTTTATTTCACTTCTAGACATGTGAAATGCATGAACTAGGGCAAAAAAAGTGAAAAAAAATTGGTCTGATTTTTTTTAGTACTTTTCAGTTTTTCTTAGTTTTCACATAAGGTCCGGGGTCAGGACAAAAGACAGAATTTTTACAAATTTCAAAATATGTCAGATATTGTCCAAATCATTTTTTATTTCACTTCTAGACATGTGAAATGCATGAACTAGGGCAAAAAAGTGTAAAAAAATTGGTTTGATTTTTTTTAGTCCCTTGCAGTTTTTCTTAGTTTTCACATAAGGTCCGGGGTCAGGACAAAAGACAGAATTTTGACAAATTTCAAAATATGTCAGATATTGTCCAAATCATTTTTTATTTCACTTATAGACATGTGAAATGCATGAACTAGGGCAAAAAAAGTGTAAAAAAATTGGTTTGATTTTTTTTAGTACCTTTCAGTTTTTTTTAGTTTTCACATAAGGTCCGGGGTCAGGACAAAAGACAGATTTTTGACAAATTTCAAAATCTGTCAGATATTGTCCAAATCATTTTTTATTTCATTTCTAGACATGTGAAATACATGAACTAGGGCAAAAAAAGTGAAAAAAAATTGGTCTGATTTTTTTTAGTACTTTTCAGTTTTTCTTAGTTTTCACATAAGGTCCGGGGTCAGGACAAAAGACAGATTTTTGACAAATTTCAAAATATGTCAGATATTGTCCAAATTATTTTTTATTTCACGTCTAGACATGTGAAATGCATGAACTAGTGCAAAAAAGTGTAACAAAATTGGTTTGATTTTTTTTTAGTACTTTTCAGTTTTTCTTAGTTTTCACATAAGGTCCGGGGTCAGGACAAAAGACAGATTTTTGACAAATTTCAAAATATGTCAGATATTGTCCAAATTATTTTTTATTTCACTTCTAGACATGTGAAATGCATGAACTAGTGCAAAAAAGTGTAACAAAATTGATTTGATTTTTTTTTAGTACTTTTCAGTTTTTCTTAGTTTTCACATAAGGTCCGGGGTCAGGATAAAAGACAGATTTTTGACAAATTTCAAAATCTCTCAGATATTGTCCAAATTATTTTTTATTTCACTTCTAGACATGTGAAATGCATGAACTAGGGCAAAAAAAGTGAAAAAAAATTGGTCTGATTTTTTTTAGTACTTTTCAGTTTTTCTTAGTTTTCACATAAGGTCCGGGGTCAGGACAAAAGACAGAATTTTTACAAATTTCAAAATATGTCAGATATTGTCCAAATCATTTTTTATTTCACTTCTAGACATGTGAAATGCATGAACTAGGGCAAAAAAGTGTAAAAAAATTGGTTTGATTTTTTTTAGTCCCTTGCAGTTTTTCTTAGTTTTCACATAAGGTCCGGGGTCAGGACAAAAGACAGAATTTTGACAAATTTCAAAATATGTCAGATATTGTCCAAATCATTTTTTATTTCACTTATAGACATGTGAAATGCATGAACTAGGGCAAAAAAGTGTAAAAAAATTGGTTTGATTTTTTTTAGTACCTTTCAGTTTTTTTTAGTTTTCACATAAGGTCCGGGGTCAGGACAAAAGACAGATTTTTGACAAATTTCAAAATCTCTCAGATATTGTCCAAATCATTTTTTATTTCACTTCTAGACATGTGAAATGCATGAACTAGTGCAAAAAAGTGTAAAAATATTGGTTTGATTTTTTTTAGTACCTTTCAGTTTTTCTTAGTTTTCACATAAGGTCCGGGGTCAGGACAAAAGACAGATTTTTGTCAAATTTCAAAATCTGTCAGATATTGTCCAAATCATTTTTTATTTCATTTCTAGACATGTGAAATGCATGAACTAGGGCAAAAAAAGTGAAAAAAAATTGGTCTGATTTTTTTTAGTACTTTTCAGTTTTTCTTAGTTTTCACATAAGGTCCGGGGTCAGGACAAAATACAGATTTCTGACAAATTTCAAAATCTGTCAGATATTGTCCAAATCATTTTTTATTTAATTTCTAGACATGTGAAATGCATGACCTAGGGCAAGAAAGTGTGAAAAAATTGGTTTGATTTTTTTTTAGTACCTTGCAGTTTTTCTTAGTTTTCACATAAGGTCCGGGGTCAGGACAAAAGACAGATTTTTGACAAATTTCAAAATATGTCAGATATTGTCCAAATCATTTTTTATTTCACTTCTAGACATGTGAAATGCATGAACTAGGGCAAAAAAGTGTAAAAAAATTGGTTTGATTTTTTTTAGTACCTTTCAGTTTTTTTTAGTTTTCACATAAGGTCCGGGGTCAGGACAAAAGATAGATTTTTGACAAATTTCAAAATATGTCAGATATTGTCCAAATCATTTTTTATTTCACGTCTAGACATGTGAAATGCATGAACTAGTGCAAAAAAGTGTAACAAAATTGGTTTGATTTTTTTTTAGTACTTTTCAGTTTTTCTTAGTTTTCACATAAGGTCCGGGGTCAGGACAAAAGACAGATTTTTGACAAATTTCAAAATCTGTCAGATATTGTCCAAATCATTTTTTATTTAATTTCTAGACATGTGAAATGCATGAACTAGTGCAAAAAAGTGTAACAAAATTCGTTTGATTTTTTTTAGTACTTTTCAGTTTTTCTTAGTTTTCACATAAGGTCCGGGGTCAGGATAAAAGACAGATTTTTGACAAATTTCAAAATCTCTCAGATATTGTCCAAATCATTTTTTATTTCACTTCTAGACATGTGAAATGCATGAACTAGGGCAAAAAAGTGTAAAAATATTGGTTTGATTTTTTTTAGTACCTTTCAGTTTTTCTTAGTTTTCACATAAGGTCCGGGGTCAGGACAAAATACAGATTTCTGACAAATTTCAAAATCTGTCAGATATTGTCCAAATTATTTTTTATTTAATTTCTAGACATATGAAATGCATGAACTAGGGCAAGAAAGTGTGAAAAAATTGGTTTGATTTTTTTTTAGTACCTTGCAGTTTTTCTTAGTTTTCACATAAGGTCCGGGGTCAGGACAAAAGACAGATTTTTGACAAATTTCAAAATCTGTCAGATATTGTCCAAATCATTTTTTATTTCATTTCTAGACATGTGAAATGCATGAACTAGGGCAAAAAAAGTGAAAAAAAATTGGTCTGATTTTTTTTAGTACTTTTCAGTTTTTCTTAGTTTTCACATAAGGTCCGGGGTCAGGACAAAAGACAGATTTTTGTCAAATTTCAAAATATGTCAGATATTGTCCAAATCATTTTTTATTTCACTTATAGACATGTGAAATGCATGAACTAGGGCAAAAAAGTGTAAAAAAATTGGTTTGATTTTTTTTAGTACCTTTCAGTTTTTTTTAGTTTTCACATAAGGTCCGGGGTCAGGACAAAAGATAGATTTTTGACAAATTTCAAAATATGTCAGATATTGTCCAAATCATTTTTTATTTCACTTATAGACATGTGAAATGCATGAACTAGGGCAAAAAAGTGTAAAAAAATTGGTTTGATTTTTTTTAGTACCTTTCAGTTTTTTTTCGTTTTCACATAAGGTCCGGGGTCAGGACAAAAGACAGATTTTTGACAAATTTCAAAATCTGTCAGATATTGTCCAAATCATTTTTTATTTCATTTCTAGACATGTGAAATACATGAACTAGGGCAAAAAAAGTGAAAAAAAATTGGTCTGATTTTTTTTAGTACTTTTCAGTTTTTCTTAGTTTTCACATAAGGTCCGGGGTCAGGACAAAAGACAGATTTTTGACAAATTTCAAAATATGTCAGATATTGTCCAAATTATTTTTTATTTCACGTCTAGACATGTGAAATGCATGAACTAGTGCAAAAAAGTGTAACAAAATTGGTTTGATTTTTTTTTTGTACTTTTCAGTTTTTCTTAGTTTTCACATAAGGTCCGGGGTCAGGACAAAAGACAGATTTTTGACAAATTTCAAAATATGTCAGATATTGTCCAAATTATTTTTTATTTCACTTCTAGACATGTGAAATGCATGAACTAGTGCAAAAAAGTGTAACAAAATTGATTTGATTTTTTTTTAGTACTTTTCAGTTTTTCTTAGTTTTCACATAAGGTCCGGGGTCAGGATAAAAGACAGATTTTTGACAAATTTCAAAATCTCTCAGATATTGTCCAAATTATTTTTTATTTCACTTCTAGACATGTGAAATGCATGAACTAGGGCAAAAAAAGTGAAAAAAAAATTGGTCTGATTTTTTTTAGTACTTTTCAGTTTTTCTTAGTTTTCACATAAGGTCCGGGGTCAGGACAAAAGACAGATTTTTGACAAATTTCAAAATATGTCAGATATTGTCCAAATCATTTTTTATTTCACTTATAGACATGTGAAATGCATGAACTAGTGCAAAAAAGTGTAACAAAATTGATTTGATTTTTTTTTAGTACTTTTCAGTTTTTCTTAGTTTTCACATAAGGTCCGGGGTCAGGACAAAAGACAGATTTTTGACAAATTTCAAAATATGTCAGATATTGTCCAAATTATTTTTTATTTCACGTCTAGACATGTGAAATGCATGAACTAGTGCAAAAAAGTGTAACAAAATTGGTTTGATTTTTTTTTTGTACTTTTCAGTTTTTCTTAGTTTTCACATAAGGTCCGGGGTCAGGACAAAAGACAGATTTTTGACAAATTTCAAAATATGTCAGATATTGTCCAAATTATTTTTTATTTCACGTCTAGACATGTGAAATGCATGAACTAGTGCAAAAAAGTGTAACAAAATTGGTTTGATTTTTTTTTAGTACTTTTCAGTTTTTCTTAGTTTTCACATAAGGTCCGGGGTCAGGACAAAAGACAGATTTTTGACAAATTTCAAAATATGTCAGATATTGTCCAAATCATTTTTTATTTCACTTATAGACATGTGAAATGCATGAACTAGTGCAAAAAAGTGTAACAAAATTGATTTGATTTTTTTTAGTACTTTTCAGTTTTTCTTAGTTTTCACATAAGGTCCGGGGTCAGGACAAAAGACAGATTTTTGACAAATTTCAAAATCTGTCAGATATTGTCCAAATCATTTTTTATTTCATTTCTAGACATGTGAAATACATGAACTAGGGCAAAAAAAGTGAAAAAAAATTGGTCTGATTTTTTTTAGTACTTTTCAGTTTTTCTTAGTTTTCACATAAGGTCCGGGGTCAGGACAAAAGACAGATTTTTTACAAATTTCAAAATATGTCAGATATTGTCCAAGTCATTTTTTATTTCACTTCTAGACATGTGAAATGCATGAACTAGGGCAAAAAAATGTAAAAAAATTGGTTTGATTTTTTTTAGTACCTTACAGTTTTTCTTAGTTTTCACATAAGGTCCGGGGGGTCAGGACAAAAGACAGATTTTTGACAAATTTCAAAATCTGTCAGATATTGTCCAAATTATTTTTTATTTCACTTCTAGACATGTGAAATGCATGAACTAGGGCAAAAAAAGTGAAAAAAAATTGGTCTGATTTTTTTTAGTACTTTTCAGTTTTTCTTAGTTTTCACATAAGGTCCGGGGTCAGGACAAAAGACAGATTTTTTACAAATTTCAAAATATGTCAGATATTGTCCAAGTCATTTTTTATTTCACTTCTAGACATGTGAAATGCATGAACTAGGGCAAAAAAATGTAAAAAAATTGGTTTGATTTTTTTTAGTACCTTACAGTTTTTCTTAGTTTTCACATAAGGTCCGGGGGGTCAGGACAAAAGACAGATTTTTGACAAATTTCAAAATATGTCAGATATTGTCCAAATTATTTTTTATTTCACTTCTAGACATGTGAAATGCATGAACTAGGGCAAAAAAAGTGAAAAAAAATTGGTCTGATTTTTTTTTAGTACCTTGCAGTTTTTCTTAGTTTTCACATAAGGTCCGGGGTCAGGACAAAAGACAGATTTTTGACAAATTTCAAAATATGTCAGATATTGTCCAAATCATTTTTTATTTCACGTCTAGACATGTGAAATGCATGAACTAGTGCAAAAAAGTGTAACAAAATTGGTTTGATTTTTTTTAGTACCTTTCAGTTTTTCTTAGTTTTCACATAAGGTCCGGGGTCAGCACAAAAGACAGATTTTTGACAAATTTCAAAATCTGTCAGATATTGTCCAAGTCATTTTTTATTTCACTTCTAGACATGTGAAATGCATGAACTAGGGCAAAAAAAGTGAAAAAAAATTGGTCTTTTTTTTTTTAGTACCTTGCAGTTTTTCTTAGTTTTCACATAAGGTCCGGGGTCAGGACAAAAGACAGATTTTTGTCAAATTTCAAAATATGTCAGATATTGTCCAAATCATTTTTTATTTCACTTATAGACATGTGAAATGCATGAACTAGGGCAAAAAAGTGTAAAAAAATTGGTTTGATTTTTTTTAGTACCTTTCAGTTTTTTTTAGTTTTCACATAAGGTCCGGGGTCAGGACAAAAGATAGATTTTTGACAAATTTCAAAATATGTCAGATATTGTCCAAATCATTTTTTATTTCACTTATAGACATGTGAAATGCATGAACTAGGGCAAAAAAGTGTAAAAAAATTGGTTTGATTTTTTTTAGTACCTTTCAGTTTTTTTTAGTTTTCACATAAGGTCCGGGGTCAGGACAAAAGATAGATTTTTGACAAATTTCAAAATATGTCAGATATTGTCCAAATCATTTTTTATTTCACGTCTAGACATGTGAAATGCATGAACTAGGGCAAAAAAGTGTAAAAAAATTGGTTTGATTTTTTTTTAGTCCCTTGCAGTTTTTCTTAGTTTTCACATAAGGTCCGGGGTCAGGACAAAAGATAGATTTTTGACAAATTTCAAAATATGTCAGATATTGTCCAAATAATTTTTTATTTCACGTCTAGACATGTGAAATGCATGAACTAGGGCAAAAAAAGTGAAAAAAAATTGGTCTGATTTTTTTTAGTACTTTTCAGTTTTTCTTAGTTTTCACATAAGGTCCGGGGTCAGGACAAAAGACAGATTTTTGACAAATTTCAAAATATGTCAGATATTGTCCAAATTATTTTTTATTTCACGTCTAGACATGTGAAATGCATGAACTAGTGCAAAAAAGTGTAACAAAATTGGTTTGATTTTTTTTTAGTACTTTTCAGTTTTTCTTAGTTTTCACATAAGGTCCGGGGTCAGGACAAAAGACAGATTTTTTACAAATTTCAAAATATGTCAGATATTGTCCAAGTCATTTTTTATTTCACTTCTAGACATGTGAAATGCATGAACTAGGGCAAAAAAGTGTAAAAAAATTGGTTTGATTTTTTTTAGTACCTTACAGTTTTTCTTAGTTTTCACATAAGGTCCGGGGGGTCAGGACAAAAGACAGATTTTTGACAAATTTCAAAATATGTCAGATATTGTCCAAATTATTTTTTATTTCACTTCTAGACATGTGAAATGCATGAACTAGGGCAAAAAAAGTGAAAAAAAATTGGTCTGATTTTTTTTTAGTACCTTGCAGTTTTTCTTAGTTTTCACATAAGGTCCGGGGTCAGGACAAAAGACAGATTTTTGACAAATTTCAAAATATGTCAGATATTGTCCAAATCATTTTTTATTTCACGTCTAGACATGTGAAATGCATGAACTAGTGCAAAAAAGTGTAACAAAATTGGTTTGATTTTTTTTAGTACCTTTCAGTTTTTCTTAGTTTTCACATAAGGTCCGGGGTCAGCACAAAAGACAGATTTTTGACAAATTTCAAAATCTGTCAGATATTGTCCAAGTCATTTTTTATTTCACTTCTAGACATGTGAAATGCATGAACTAGGGCAAAAAAAGTGAAAAAAAATTGGTCTTTTTTTTTTAGTACCTTGCAGTTTTTCTTAGTTTTCACATAAGGTCCGGGGTCAGGACAAAAGATAGATTTTTGACAAATTTCAAAATATGTCAGATATTGTCCAAATCATTTTTTATTTCACTTATAGACATGTGAAATGCATGAACTAGGGCAAAAAAGTGTAAAAAAATTGGTTTGATTTTTTTTAGTACCTTTCAGTTTTTTTTAGTTTTCACATAAGGTCCGGGGTCAGGACAAAAGATAGATTTTTGACAAATTTCAAAATATGTCAGATATTGTCCAAATCATTTTTTATTTCACGTCTAGACATGTGAAATGCATGAACTAGGGCAAAAAAGTGTAAAAAAATTGGTTTGATTTTTTTTTAGTCCCTTGCAGTTTTTCTTAGTTTTCACATAAGGTCCGGGGTCAGGACAAAAGATAGATTTTTGACAAATTTCAAAATATGTCAGATATTGTCCAAATCATTTTTTATTTCACTTATAGACATGTGAAATGCATGAACTAGGGCAAAAAAAGTGAAAAAAAATTGGTCTGATTTTTTTTAGTACTTTTCAGTTTTTCTTAGTTTTCACATAAGGTCCGGGGTCAGGACAAAATACAGATTTCTGACAAATTTCAAAATCTGTCAGATATTGTCCAAATCATTTTTTATTTAATTTCTAGACATGTGAAATGCATGAACTAGGGCAAAAAAAGTGAAAAAAAAATTGGTCTGATTTTTTTTATTACTTTTCAGTTTTTCTTAGTTTTCACATAAGGTCCGGGGTCAGGACAAAAGACAGATTTTTGACAAATTTCAAAATATGTCAGATATTGTCCAAATCATTTTTTATTTCACTTATAGACATGTGAAATGCATGAACTAGTGCAAAAAAGTGTAACAAAATTGATTTGATTTTTTTTTAGTACTTTTCAGTTTTTCTTAGTTTTCACATAAGGTCCGGGGTCAGGACAAAAGACAGATTTTTGACAAATTTCAAAATATGTCAGATATTGTCCAAATTATTTTTTATTTCACGTCTAGACATGTGAAATGCATGAACTAGTGCAAAAAAGTGTAACAAAATTGGTTTGATTTTTTTTTAGTACTTTTCAGTTTTTCTTAGTTTTCACATAAGGTCCGGGGTCAGGACAAAAGACAGATTTTTGACAAATTTCAAAATATGTCAGATATTGTCCAAATTATTTTTTATTTCACGTCTAGACATGTGAAATGCATGAACTAGTGCAAAAAAGTGTAACAAAATTGGTTTGATTTTTTTTTAGTACTTTTCAGTTTTTCTTAGTTTTCACATAAGGTCCGGGGTCAGGACAAAAGACAGATTTTTGACAAATTTCAAAATATGTCAGATATTGTCCAAATCATTTTTTATTTCACTTATAGACATGTGAAATGCATGAACTAGTGCAAAAAAGTGTAACAAAATTGATTTGATTTTTTTTTAGTACTTTTCAGTTTTTCTTAGTTTTCACATAAGGTCCGGGGTCAGGACAAAAGACAGATTTTTGACAAATTTCAAAATCTGTCAGATATTGTCCAAATCATTTTTTATTTCATTTCTAGACATGTGAAATACATGAACTAGGGCAAAAAAAGTGAAAAAAAATTGGTCTGATTTTTTTTAGTACTTTTCAGTTTTTCTTAGTTTTCACATAAGGTCCGGGGTCAGGACAAAAGACAGATTTTTGACAAATTTCAAAATATGTCAGATATTGTCCAAATTATTTTTTATTTCACTTCTAGACATGTGAAATGCATGAACTAGGGCAAAAAAAGTGAAAAAAAATTGGTCTGATTTTTTTTTAGTACCTTGCAGTTTTTCTTAGTTTTCACATAAGGTCCGGGGTCAGGACAAAAGACAGATTTTTGACAAATTTCAAAATATGTCAGATATTGTCCAAATCATTTTTTATTTCACGTCTAGACATGTGAAATGCATGAACTAGTGCAAAAAAGTGTAACAAAATTGGTTTGATTTTTTTTAGTACCTTTCAGTTTTTCTTAGTTTTCACATAAGGTCCGGGGTCAGCACAAAAGACAGATTTTTGACAAATTTCAAAATCTGTCAGATATTGTCCAAGTCATTTTTTATTTCACTTCTAGACATGTGAAATGCATGAACTAGGGCAAAAAAAGTGAAAAAAAATTGGTCTGATTTTTTTTTAGTACCTTGCAGTTTTTCTTAGTTTTCACATAAGGTCCGGGGTCAGGACAAAAGACAGATTTTTGACAAATTTCAAAATATGTCAGATATTGTCCAAATTATTTTTTATTTCACTTCTAGACATGTGAAATGCATGAACTAGTGCAAAAAAGTGTACCAAAATTGATTTGATTTTTTTTTAGTACTTTTCAGTTTTTCTTAGTTTTCACATAAGGTCCGGGGTCAGGATAAAAGACAGATTTTTGACAAATTTCAAAATCTCTCAGATATTGTCCAAATTATTTTTTATTTCACTTCTAGACATGTGAAATGCATGAACTAGGGCAAAAAAGTGTAAAAAAATTGGTTTGATTTTTTTTAGTACCTTTCAGTTTTTCTTAGTTTTCACATAAGGTCCGGGGTCAGGATAAAAGACAGATTTTTGACAAATTTCAAAATCTCTCAGATATTGTCCAAATCATTTTTTATTTCACTTCTAGACATGTGAAATGCATGAACTAGGGCAAAAAAAGTGAAAAAAAATTGGTCTTTTTTTTTTTAGTACTTTTCAGTTTTTCTTAGTTTTCACATAAGGTCCGGGGTCAGGACAAAAGACAGATTTTTGTCAAATTTCAAAATCTGTCAGATATTGTCCAAATCATTTTTTATTTAATTTCTAGACATGTGAAATGCATGACCTAGGGCAAGAAAGTGTGAAAAAATTGGTTTGATTTTTTTTTAGTACCTTGCAGTTTTTCTTAGTTTTCACATAAGGTCCGGGGTCAGGACAAAAGACAGATTTTTGACAAATTTCAAAATATGTCAGATATTGTCCAAATCATTTTTTATTTCATTTCTAGACATGTGAAATGCATGAACTAGGGCAAAAAAAGTGAAAAAAAATTGGTCTTTTTTTTTTAGTACTTTTCAGTTTTTCTTAGTTTTCACATAAGGTCCGGGGTCAGGACAAAAGACAGATTTTTGTCAAATTTCAAAATATGTCAGATATTGTCCAAATCATTTTTTATTTCACTTATAGACATGTGAAATGCATGAACTAGGGCAAAAAAGTGTAAAAAAATTGGTTTGATTTTTTTTAGTACCTTTCAGTTTTTTTTAGTTTTCACATAAGGTCCGGGGTCAGGACAAAAGATAGATTTTTGACAAATTTCAAAATATGTCAGATATTGTCCAAATCATTTTTTATTTCACTTATAGACATGTGAAATGCATGAACTAGGGCAAAAAAGTGTAAAAAAATTGGTTTGATTTTTTTTAGTACCTTTCAGTTTTTTTTAGTTTTCACATAAGGTCCGGGGTCAGGACAAAAGACAGATTTTTGACAAATTTCAAAATATGTCAGATATTGTCCAAATTATTTTTTATTTCACGTCTAGACATGTGAAATGCATGAACTAGTGCAAAAAAGTGTAACAAAATTGGTTTGATTTTTTTTAGTACTTTTCAGTTTTTCTTAGTTTTCACATAAGGTCCGGGGTCAGGATAAAAGACAGATTTTTGACAAATTTCAAAATCTCTCAGATATTGTCCAAATCATTTTTTATTTCACTTCTAGACATGTGAAATGCATGAACTAGTGAAAAAAAGTGTAAAAATATTGGTTTGATTTTTTTTAGTACCTTTCAGTTTTTCTTAGTTTTCACATAAGGTCCGGGGTCAGGACAAAAGACAGATTTTTGACAAATTTCAAAATCTGTCAGATATTGTCCAAATCATTTTTTATTTCACTTATAGACATGTGAAATGCATGAACTAGTGCAAAAAAGTGTAACAAAATTGATTTGATTTTTTTTTAGTACTTTTCAGTTTTTCTTAGTTTTCACATAAGGTCCGGGGTCAGGACAAAAGACAGATTTTTGACAAATTTCAAAATCTGTCAGATATTGTCCAAATCATTTTTTATTTCATTTCTAGACATGTGAAAAACATGAACTAGGGCAAAAAAAGTGAAAAAAAATTGGTCTGATTTTTTTTAGTACTTTTCAGTTTTTCTTAGTTTTCACATAAGGTCCGGGGTCAGGACAAAAGACAGATTTTTGACAAATTTCAAAATATGTCAGATATTGTCCAAATCATTTTTTATTTCACTTATAGACATGTGAAATGCATGAACTAGTGCAAAAAAGTGTAACAAAATTGATTTGATTTTTTTTTAGTACTTTTCAGTTTTTCTTAGTTTTCACATAAGGTCCGGGGTCAGGACAAAAGACAGATTTTTGACAAATTTCAAAATCTGTCAGATATTGTCCAAATCATTTTTTATTTCATTTCTAGACATGTGAAATACATGAACTAGGGCAAAAAAAGTGAAAAAAAATTGGTCTGATTTTTTTTAGTACTTTTCAGTTTTTCTTAGTTTTCACATAAGGTCCGGGGTCAGGACAAAAGACAGATTTTTGACAAATTTCAAAATATGTCAGATATTGTCCAAATTATTTTTTATTTCACGTCTAGACATGTGAAATGCATGAACTAGTGCAAAAAAGTGTAACAAAATTGGTTTGATTTTTTTTTTGTACTTTTCAGTTTTTCTTAGTTTTCACATAAGGTCCGGGGTCAGGACAAAAGACAGATTTTTGACAAATTTCAAAATCTGTCAGATATTGTCCAAATAATTTTTTATTTCACTTCTAGACATGTGAAATGCATGAACTAGGGCAAAAAAAGTGAAAAAAAATTGGTCTGATTTTTTTTAGTACTTTTCATTTTTTCTTAGTTTTCACATAAGGTCCGGGGTCAGGACAAAATACAGATTTCTGACAAATTTCAAAATCTGTCAGATATTGTCCAAATCATTTTTTATTTAATTTCTAGACATGTGAAATGCATGAACTAGGGCAAGAAAGTGTGAAAAAATTGGTTTGATTTTTTTTTAGTACTTTTCAGTTTTTCTTAGTTTTCACATAAGGTCCGGGGTCAGGACAAAAGACAGATTTTTGACAAATTTCAAAATATGTCAGATATTGTCCAAATTATTTTTTATTTCACGTCTAGACATGTGAAATGCATGAACTAGTGCAAAAAAAGTGTAACAAAATTGGTTTGATTTTTTTTTAGTACTTTTCAGTTTTTCTTAGTTTTCACATAAGGTCCGGGGTCAGGACAAAAGACAGATTTTTTACAAATTTCAAAATATGTCAGATATTGTCCAAGTCATTTTTTATTTCACTTCTAGACATGTGAAATGCATGAACTAGGGCAAAAAAGTGTAAAAAAATTGGTTTGATTTTTTTTAGTACCTTACAGTTTTTCTTAGTTTTCACATAAGGTCCGGGGGGTCAGGACAAAAGACAGATTTTTGACAAATTTCAAAATATGTCAGATATTGTCCAAATTATTTTTTATTTCACTTCTAGACATGTGAAATGCATGAACTAGGGCAAAAAAAGTGAAAAAAAATTGGTCTGATTTTTTTTTAGTACCTTGCAGTTTTTCTTAGTTTTCACATAAGGTCCGGGGTCAGGACAAAAGACAGATTTTTGACAAATTTCAAAATATGTCAGATATTGTCCAAATCATTTTTTATTTCACGTCTAGACATGTGAAATGCATGAACTAGTGCAAAAAAGTGTAACAAAATTGGTTTGATTTTTTTTAGTACCTTTCAGTTTTTCTTAGTTTTCACATAAGGTCCGGGGTCAGCACAAAAGACAGATTTTTGACAAATTTCAAAATCTGTCAGATATTGTCCAAGTCATTTTTTATTTCACTTCTAGACATGTGAAATGCATGAACTAGGGCAAAAAAAGTGAAAAAAAATTGGTCTGATTTTTTTTTAGTACCTTGCAGTTTTTCTTAGTTTTCACATAAGGTCCGGGGTCAGGACAAAAGACAGATTTTTGACAAATTTCAAAATCTGTCAGATATTGTCCAAATTATTTTTTATTTCACTTCTAGACATGTGAAATGCATGAACTAGGGCAAAAAAAGTGAAAAAAAATTGGTCTGATTTTTTTTAGTACTTTTCAGTTTTTCTTAGTTTTCACATAAGGTCCGGGGTCAGGACAAAAGACAGATTTTTGACAAAATTCAAAATCTGTCAGATATTGTCCAAATCATTTTTTATTTCACTTCTAGACATGTGAAATGCATGAACTAGGGCAAAAAAGTGTAAAAAAATTGGTTTGATTTTTTTTAGTACCTTTCAGTTTTTCTTAGTTTTCTCACAAGGTCCGGGGTCAGGACAAAAGACAGATTTTTGACAAATTTCAAAATCTGTCAGTTATTGTCCAAATCATTTTTATTTCACTTCTAGACATGTGAAATGCATGAACTAGGGCAAAAAAGTGTAACAAAATTGGTTTGATTTTTTTTAGTACCTTTCAGTTTTTCTTAGTTTTCTCACAAGGTCCGGGGTCAGGACAAAAGACAGATTTTTGACAAATTTCAAAATATGTCAGATATTGTCCAAATAATTTTTTATTTCACGTCTAGACATGTGAAATGCACGAACAAGTGCAAAAAAGTGTAACAAAATTGGTTTGATTTTTTTTAGTACCTTTCAGTTTTTCTTAGTTTTCACATAAGGTCCGGGGTCAGGACAAAAGACAGATTCTTGACAAATTTCAAAATCTGTCAGATATTGTCCAAATCATTTTTTATTTCACTTCTAGACATGTGAAATGCACGAACAAGTGCAAAAAAGTGTAACAAAATTGGTTTGATTTTTTTTAGTACCTTTCAGTTTTTCTTAGTTTTCTCACAAGGTCCGGGGTCAGGACAAAAGACAGATTTTTGACAAATTTCAAAATATGTCAGATATTGTCCAAATTATTTTTTATTTCACGTCTAGACATGTGAAATGCACGAACAAGTGCTAAAAAGTGTAACAAAATTGGTTTGATTTTTTTTAGTACCTTTCAGTTTTTCTTAGTTTTCTCACAAGGTCCGGGGTCAGGACAAAAGACAGATTTTTGACAAATTTCAAAATATGTCAGATATTGTCCAAATTATTTTTTATTTCACTTCTAGACATGTGAAATGCATGAACTAATGCAAAAAAGTTTATCAAAATTGGTTTGGTTTTTTTTAGTACCTTTCAGTTTTTCTTAGTTTTCACATAAGGTCCGGGGTCAGGACAAAAGACAGATTTTTGACAAAATTCAAAATCTGTCAGATATTGTCCAAATCATTTTTTATTTCACGTCTAGACATGTGAAATGCACGAACAAGTGCAAAAAAGTGTAACAAAATTGGTTTGATTTTTTTTAGTACCTTTCAGTTTTTCTTAGTTTTCACATAAGGTCCGGTGTCAGGACAAAAGACAGATTCTTGACAAATTTCAAAATCTGTCAGATATTGTCCAAATCATTTTTTATTTCACTTCTAGACATGTGAAATGCACGAACAAGTGCAAAAAAGTGTAACAAAATTGGTTTGATTTTTTTTAGTACCTTTCAGTTTTTCTTAGTTTTCTCACAAGGTCCGGGGTCAGGACAAAAGACAGATTTTTGACAAATTTCAAAATCTGTCAGTTATTGTCCAAATCATTTTTATTTCACTTCTAGACATGTGAAATGCATGAACTAGGGCAAAAAAGTGTAACAAAATTGGTTTGATTTTTTTTAGTACCTTTCAGTTTTTCTTAGTTTTCACACAAGGTCCGGGGTCAGGACAAAAGACAGATTTTTGACAAATTTCAAAATATGTCAGATATTGTCCAAATTATTTTTTATTTCACTTCTAAACATGTGAAATGCATGAAGTAGTGCAAAAAAGTGTAACAAAATTGGTTTGATTTTATTTACTACTTTTCAGTTTTTCTTAGTTTTCACATAAGGTCCGGGGTCAGGACAAAAGACAGATTTTTGACAAATTTCAAAATCTGTCAGATATTGTCCAAATTATTTTTTATTTCACTTCTAGACATGTGAAATGCATGAACTAGGGCAAAAAAAGTGAAAAAAAATTGGTCTGATTTTTTTTAGTACTTTTCAGTTTTTCTTAGTTTTCACATAAGGTCCGGGGTCAGGACAAAAGACAGATTTTTGACAAAATTCAAAATCTGTCAGATATTGTCCAAATCATTTTTTATTTCACTTCTAGACATGTGAAATGCATGAACTAGGGCAAAAAAGTGTAAAAAAATTGGTTTGATTTTTTTTAGTACCTTTCAGTTTTTCTTAGTTTTCTCACAAGGTCCGGGGTCAGGACAAAAGACAGATTTTTGACAAATTTCAAAATCTGTCAGTTATTGTCCAAATCATTTTTATTTCACTTCTAGACATGTGAAATGCATGAACTAGGGCAAAAAAGTGTAACAAAATTGGTTTGATTTTTTTTAGTACCTTTCAGTTTTTCTTAGTTTTCTCACAAGGTCCGGGGTCAGGACAAAAGACAGATTTTTGACAAATTTCAAAATATGTCAGATATTGTCCAAATAATTTTTTATTTCACGTCTAGACATGTGAAATGCACGAACAAGTGCAAAAAAGTGTAACAAAATTGGTTTGATTTGTTTTAGTACCTTTCAGTTTTTTTTAGTTTTCACACAAGGTCCGGGGTCAGGACAAAAGACAGATTTTTGACAAATTTCAAAATATGTCAGATATTGTCCAAATTATTTTTAATTTCACGTCTAGACATGTGAAATGCACGAACAAGTGCAAAAAAGTGTAACAAAATTGGTTTGATTTTTTTTAGTACCTTTCAGTTTTTCTTAGTTTTCTCACAAGGTCCGGGGTCAGGACAAAAGACAGATTTTTGACAAATTTCAAAATATGTCAGATATTGTCCAAATTATTTTTTATTTCACGTCTAGACATGTGAAATGCACGAACAAGTGCAAAAAAGTGTAACAAAATTGGTTTGATTTTTTTTAGTACCTTTCAGTTTTTCTTAGTTTTCTCACAAGGTCCGGGGTCAGGACAAAAGACAGATTTTTGACAAATTTCAAAATATGTCAGATATTGTCCAAATTATTTTTTATTTCACTTCTAAACATGTGAAATGCATGAAGTAGTGCAAAAAAGTGTAACAAAATTGGTTTGATTTTATTTACTACTTTTCAGTTTTTCTTAGTTTTCACATAAGGTCCGGGGTCAGGACAAAAGACAGATTTTTGACAAAATTCAAAATCTGTCAGATATTGTCCAAATCATTTTTAATTTCACGTCTAGACATGTGAAATGCACGAACAAGTGCTAAAAAGTGTAACAAAATTGGTTTGATTTTTTTTAGTACCTTTCAGTTTTTCTTAGTTTTCTCACAAGGTCCGGGGTCAGGACAAAAGACAGATTTTTGACAAATTTCAAAATATGTCAGATATTGTCCAAATTATTTTTTATTTCACTTCTAGACATGTGAAATGCATGAACTAATGCAAAAAAGTTTATCAAAATTGGTTTGATTTTTTTTAGTACCTTTCAGTTTTTCTTAGTTTTCACATAAGGTCCGGGGTCAGGACAAAAGACAGATTTTTGACAAATTTCAAAATCTGTCAGATATTGTCCAAATAATTTTTTATTTCACGTCTAGACATTTGAAATGCACGAACAAGTGCAAAAAAGTGTAACAAAATTGGTTTGATTTGTTTTAGTACCTTTCAGTTTTTTTTAGTTTTCACACAAGGTCCGAGGTCAGGACAAAAGACAGATTTTTGACAAATTTCAAAATATGTCAGATATTGTCCAAATTATTTTTAATTTCACGTCTAGACATGTGAAATGCACGAACAAGTGCAAAAAAGTGTAACAAAATTGGTTTGATTTTTTTTAGTACCTTTCAGTTTTTCTTAGTTTTCTCACAAGGTCCGGGGTCAGGACAAAAGACAGATTTTTGACAAATTTCAAAATATGTCAGATATTGTCCAAATTATTTTTTATTTCACGTCTAGACATGTGAAATGCACGAACAAGTGCAAAAAAGTGTAACAAAATTGGTTTGATTTTTTTTAGTACCTTTCAGTTTTTCTTAGTTTTCTCACAAGGTCCGGGGTCAGGACAAAAGACAGATTTTTGACAAATTTCAAAATATGTCAGATATTGTCCAAATTATTTTTTATTTCACTTCTAAACATGTGAAATGCATGAAGTAGTGCAAAAAAGTGTAACAAAATTGGTTTGATTTTATTTACTACTTTTCAGTTTTTCTTAGTTTTCACATAAGGTCCGGGGTCAGGACAAAAGACAGATTTTTGACAAATTTCAAAATCTGTCAGATATTGTCCAAATTATTTTTTATTTCACTTCTAGACATGTGAAATGCATGAACTAGGGCAAAAAAAGTGAAAAAAAATTGGTCTGATTTTTTTTAGTACTTTTCAGTTTTTCTTAGTTTTCACATAAGGTCCGGGGTCAGGACAAAAGACAGATTTTTGACAAAATTCAAAATCTGTCAGATATTGTCCAAATCATTTTTTATTTCACTTCTAGACATGTGAAATGCATGAACTAGGGCAAAAAAGTGTAAAAAAATTGGTTTGATTTTTTTTAGTACCTTTCAGTTTTTCTTAGTTTTCTCACAAGGTCCGGGGTCAGGACAAAAGACAGATTTTTGACAAATTTCAAAATCTGTCAGTTATTGTCCAAATCATTTTTATTTCACTTCTAGACATGTGAAATGCATGAACTAGGGCAAAAAAGTGTAACAAAATTGGTTTGATTTTTTTTAGTACCTTTCAGTTTTTCTTAGTTTTCTCACAAGGTCCGGGGTCAGGACAAAAGACAGATTTTTGACAAATTTCAAAATATGTCAGATATTGTCCAAATAATTTTTTATTTCACGTCTAGACATGTGAAATGCACGAACAAGTGCAAAAAAGTGTAACAAAATTGGTTTGATTTTTTTTAGTACCTTTCAGTTTTTCTTAGTTTTCACATAAGGTCCGGGGTCAGGACAAAAGACAGATTCTTGACAAATTTCAAAATCTGTCAGATATTGTCCAAATCATTTTTTATTTCACTTCTAGACATGTGAAATGCACGAACAAGTGCAAAAAAGTGTAACAAAATTGGTTTGATTTTTTTTAGTACCTTTCAGTTTTTCTTAGTTTTCTCACAAGGTCCGGGGTCAGGACAAAAGACAGATTTTTGACAAATTTCAAAATCTCTCAGATATTGTCCAAATTATTTTTTATTTCACTTCTAGACATGTGAAATGCATGAACTAGGGCAAAAAAAGTGAAAAAAAATTGGTCTGATTTTTTTTAGTACTTTTCAGTTTTTCTTAGTTTTCACATAAGGTCCGGGGTCAGGACAAAAGACAGAATTTTTACAAATTTCAAAATATGTCAGATATTGTCCAAATCATTTTTTATTTCACTTCTAGACATGTGAAATGCATGAACTAGGGCAAAAAAGTGTAAAAAAATTGGTTTGATTTTTTTTAGTACCTTTCAGTTTTTTTTAGTTTTCACATAAGGTCCGGGGTCAGGACAAAAGACAGATTTTTGACAAATTTCAAAATATGTCAGATATTGTCCAAATTATTTTTTATTTCACGTCTAGACATGTGAAATGCATGAACTAGTGCAAAAAAGTCTAACAAAATTGGTCTGATTTTTTTTAGTACTTTTCAGTTTTTCTTAGTTTTCACATATGGTCCGGGGTCAGGACAAAAGACAGATTTTTGACAAATTTCAAAATCTGTCAGATATTGTCCAAATCATTTTTTATTTAATTTCTAGACATGTGAAATGCATGAACTAGTGCAAAAAAGTGTAACAAAATTGGTTTGATTTTTTTTAGTACTTTTCAGTTTTTCTTAGTTTTCACATAAGGTCCGGGGTCAGGATAAAAGACAGATTTTTGACAAATTTCAAAATCTCTCAGATATTGTCCAAATCATTTTTTATTTCACTTCTAGACATGTGAAATGCATGAACTAGGGCAAAAAAGTGTAAAAATATTGGTTTGATTTTTTTTAGTACTTTTCAGTTTTTCTTAGTTTTCACATAAGGTCCGGGGTCAGGACAAAATACAGATTTCTGACAAATTTCAAAATCTGTCAGATATTGTCCAAATCATTTTTTATTTAATTTCTAGACATGTGAAATGCATGAACTAGGGCAAGAAAGTGTGAAAAAATTGGTTTGATTTTTTTTTAGTACCTTGCAGTTTTTCTTAGTTTTCACATAAGGTCCGGGGTCAGGACAAAAGACAGATTTTTGACAAATTTCAAAATATGTCAGATATTGTCCAAATTATTTTTTATTTCACGTCTAGACATGTGAAATGCATGAACTAGTGCAAAAAAAGTCTAACAAAATTGGTCTGATTTTTTTTTAGTACTTTTCAGTTTTTCTTAGTTTTCACATAAGGTCCGGGGTCAGGACAAAAGACAGATTTTTGTCAAATTTCAAAATCTGTCAGATATTGTCCAAATCATTTTTTATTTCATTTCTAGACATGTGAAATGCATGAACTAGGGCAAAAAAAGTGAAAAAAAATTGGTTTGATTTTTTTTAGTACCTTTCAGTTTTTTTTAGTTTTCACATTAGGTCCGGGGTCAGGACAAAAGATAGATTTTTGACAAATTTCAAAATCTGTCAGATATTGTCCAAATCATTTTTTATTTCACTTCTAGACATGTGAAATGCATGAACTAGTGCAAAAAAGTGTAAAAATATTGGTTTGATTTTTTTTAGTACCTTTCAGTTTTTCTTAGTTTTCACATAAGGTCCGGGGTCAGGACAAAAGACAGATTTTTGACAAATTTCAAAATCTGTCAGATATTGTCCAAATAATTTTTTTATTTCATTTCTAGACATGTGAAATGCATGAACTAGGGCAAAAAAAGTGAAAAAAAATTGGTCTGATTTTTTTTAGTACTTTTCAGTTTTTCTTAGTTTTCACATAAGGTCCGGGGTCAGGACAAAATACAGATTTCTGACAAATTTCAAAATCTGTCAGATATTGTCCAAATCATTTTTTATTTAATTTCTAGACATGTGAAATGCATGAACTAGGGCAAGAAAGTGTGAAAAAATTTGTTTGATTTTTTTTTAGTACCTTTCAGTTTTTTTTAGTTTTCACATAAGGTCCGGGGTCAGGACAAAAGACAGATTTTTGACAAATTTCAAAATATGTCAGATATTGTCCAAATTATTTTTTATTTCACGTCTAGACATGTGAAATGCATGAACTAGTGCAAAAAAAGTCTAACAAAATTGGTCTGATTTTTTTTTAGTACTTTTCAGTTTTTCTTAGTTTTCACATAAGGTCCGGGGTCAGGACAAAAGACAGATTTTTGACAAATTTCAAAATCTGTCAGATATTGTCCAAATCATTTTTTATTTCATTTCTAGACATGTGAAATGCATGAACTAGGGCAAAAAAAGTGAAAAAAAATTGGTTTGATTTTTTTTAGTACCTTTCAGTTTTTTTTAGTTTTCACATTAGGTCCGGGGTCAGGACAAAAGATAGATTTTTGACAAATTTCAAAATCTGTCAGATATTGTCCAAATCATTTTTTATTTCACTTCTAGACATGTGAAATGCATGAACTAGTGCAAAAAAGTGTAAAAATATTGGTTTGATTTTTTTTAGTACCTTTCAGTTTTTCTTAGTTTTCACATAAGGTCCGGGGTCAGGACAAAAGACAGATTTTTGACAAATTTCAAAATCTGTCAGATATTGTCCAAATAATTTTTTATTTCATTTCTAGACATGTGAAATGCATGAACTAGGGCAAAAAAAGTGAAAAAAAATTGGTCTGATTTTTTTTAGTACTTTTCAGTTTTTCTTAGTTTTCACATAAGGTCCGGGGTCAGGACAAAATACAGATTTCTGACAAATTTCAAAATCTGTCAGATATTGTCCAAATCATTTTTTATTTAATTTCTAGACATGTGAAATGCATGAACTAGGGCAAGAAAGTGTGAAAAAATTGGTTTGATTTTTTTTTAGTACCTTTCAGTTTTTTTTAGTTTTCACATAAGGTCCGGGGTCAGGACAAAAGACAGATTTTTGACAAATTTCAAAATATGTCAGATATTGTCCAAATTATTTTTTATTTCACGTCTAGACATGTGAAATGCATGAACTAGTGCAAAAAAGTCTAACAAAATTGGTTTGATTTTTTTTTTGTACTTTTCAGTTTTTCTTAGTTTTCACATAAGGTCCGGGGTCAGGATAAAAGACAGATTTTTGACAAATTTCAAAATCTCTCAGATATTGTCCAAATTATTTTTCATTTCACTTCTAGACATGTGAAATGCATGAACTAGGGCAAAAAAAGTGAAAAAAAATTGGTCTGATTTTTTTTAGTACTTTTCAGTTTTTCTTAGTTTTCACATAAGGTCCGGGGTCAGGACAAAAGACAGAATTTTTACAAATTTCAAAATATGTCAGATATTGTCCAAATCATTTTTTATTTCACTTCTAGACATGTGAAATGCATGAACTAGGGCAAAAAAGTGTAAAAAAATTGGTTTGATTTTTTTTTAGTACCTTGCAGTTTTTCTTAGTTTTCACATAAGGTCCGGGGTCAGGACAAAAGACAGAATTTTGACAAATTTCAAAATATGTCAGATATTGTCCAAATTATTTTTTATTTCACGTCTAGACATGTGAAATGCATGAACTAGTGCAAAAAAGTCTAACAAAATTGGTCTGATTTTTTTCAGTACTTTTCAGTTTTTCTTAGTTTTCACATAAGGTCCGGGGTCAGGACAAAAGACAGATTTTTGACAAATTTCAAAATCTGTCAGATATTGTCCAAATCATTTTTTATTTCACTTTTAGACATGTGAAATGCATGAACTAGGGCAAAAAAGTGTAAAAAAATTGGTTTGATTTTTTTTAGTACCTTTCAGTTTTTTTTAGTTTTCACATTAGGTCCGGGGTCAGGACAAAAGACAGATTTTTGACAAATTTCTAAATATGTCAGATATTGTCCAAATTATTTTTTATTTCACGTCTAGACATGTGAAATGCATGAACTAGGGCAAAAAAGTGTAAAAAAATTGGTTTGATTTTTTTTAGTACCTTTCAGTTTTTTTTAGTTTTCACATAAGGTCCGGGGTCAGGACAAAAGACAGATTTTTGACAAATTTCAAAATCTGTCAGATATTGTCCAAATCATTTTTTATTTCATTTCTAGACATGTGAAATGCATGAACTAGGGCAAAAAAAGTGAAAAAAAATTGGTCTGATTTTTTTTAGTACTTTTCAGTTTTTCTTAGTTTTCACATAAGGTCCGGGGTCAGGACAAAAGACAGATTTTTTACAAATTTCAAAATATGTCAGATATTGTCCAAATCATTTTTTATTTCACTTCTAGACATGTGAAATGCATGAACTAGGGCAAAAAAGTGTAAATATATTAGTTTGATTTTTTTTAGTACCTTTCAGTTTTTCTTAGTTTTCACATAAGGTCCGGGGTCAGGACAAAAGACAGATTTTTGACAAATTTCAAAATCTGTCAGATATTGTCCAAATAATTTTTTATTTCATTTCTAGACATGTGAAATGCATGAACTAGGGCAAAAAAAGTGAAAAAAAATTGGTCTGATTTTTTTTAGTACTTTTCAGTTTTTCTTAGTTTTCACATAAGGTCCGGGGTCAGGACAAAATACAGATTTCTGACAAATTTCAAAATCTGTCAGATATTGTCCAAATCATTTTTTATTTAATTTCTAGACATGTGAAATGCATGAACTAGGGCAAGAAAGTGTGAAAAAATTGGTTTGATTTTTTTTTAGTACCTTTCAGTTTTTTTTAGTTTTCACATAAGGTCCGGGGTCAGGACAAAAGACAGATTTTTGACAAATTTCAAAATATGTCAGATATTGTCCAAATTATTTTTTATTTCACGTCTAGACATGTGAAATGCATGAACTAGTGCAAAAAAGTCTAACAAAATTGGTTTGATTTTTTTTTTGTACTTTTCAGTTTTTCTTAGTTTTCACATAAGGTCCGGGGTCAGGATAAAAGACAGATTTTTGACAAATTTCAAAATCTCTCAGATATTGTCCAAATTATTTTTCATTTCACTTCTAGACATGTGAAATGCATGAACTAGGGCAAAAAAAGTGAAAAAAAATTGGTCTGATTTTTTTTAGTACTTTTCAGTTTTTCTTAGTTTTCACATAAGGTCCGGGGTCAGGACAAAAGACAGAATTTTTACAAATTTCAAAATATGTCAGATATTGTCCAAATAATTTTTTAATTCACTTCTAGACATGTGAAATGCATGAACTAGGGCAAAAAAGTGTAAAAAAATTGGTTTGATTTTTTTTTAGTACCTTGCAGTTTTTCTTAGTTTTCACATAAGGTCCGGGGTCAGGACAAAAGACAGAATTTTGACAAATTTCAAAATATGTCAGATATTGTCCAAATTATTTTTTATTTCACGTCTAGACATGTGAAATGCATGAACTAGTGCAAAAAAGTCTAACAAAATTGGTCTGATTTTTTTCAGTACTTTTCAGTTTTTCTTAGTTTTCACATAAGGTCCGGGGTCAGGACAAAAGACAGATTTTTGACAAATTTCAAAATCTGTCAGATATTGTCCAAATCATTTTTTATTTCACTTTTAGACATGTGAAATGCATGAACTAGGGCAAAAAAGTGTAAAAAAATTGGTTTGATTTTTTTTAGTACCTTTCAGTTTTTTTTAGTTTTCACATTAGGTCCGGGGTCAGGACAAAAGACAGATTTTTGACAAATTTCTAAATATGTCAGATATTGTCCAAATTATTTTTTATTTCACGTCTAGACATGTGAAATGCATGAACTAGGGCAAAAAAGTGTAAAAAAATTGGTTTGATTTTTTTTAGTACCTTTCAGTTTTTTTTAGTTTTCACATAAGGTCCGGGGTCAGGACAAAAGACAGATTTTTGACAAATTTCAAAATCTGTCAGATATTGTCCAAATCATTTTTTATTTCATTTCTAGACATGTGAAATGCATGAACTAGGGCAAAAAAAGTGAAAAAAAATTGGTCTGATTTTTTTTAGTACTTTTCAGTTTTTCTTAGTTTTCACATAAGGTCCGGGGTCAGGACAAAAGACAGATTTTTTACAAATTTCAAAATATGTCAGATATTGTCCAAATCATTTTTTATTTCACTTCTAGACATGTGAAATGCATGAACTAGGGCAAAAAAGTGTAAATATATTAGTTTGATTTTTTTTAGTACCTTTCAGTTTTTCTTAATTTTCACATAAGGTCCGGGGTCAGGACAAAAGACAGATTTTTGACAAATTTCAAAATCTGTCAGATATTGTCCAAATAATTTTTTATTTCATTTCTAGACATGTGAAATGCATGAACTAGGGCAAAAAAAGTGAAAAAAAATTGGTCTGATTTTTTTTAGTACTTTTCAGTTTTTCTTAGTTTTCACATAAGGTCCGGGGTCATGACAAAATACAGATTTCTGATAAATTTCAAAATCTGTCAGATATTGTCCAAATCATTTTTTATTTAATTTTTAGACATGTGAAATGCATGAACTAGGGCAAAAAAGTGTAAAAAAATTGGTTTGATTTTTTTTAGTACCTTTCAGTTTTTTTTAGTTTTCACATAAGGTCCGGGGTCAGGACAAAAGACAGATTTTTGACAAATTTCAAAATATGTCAGATATTGTCCAAATTATTTTTTATTTCACGTCTAGACATGTGAAATGCATGAACTAGGGCAAAAAAAGTGAAAAAAAATTGGTCTGATTTTTTTTAGTACTTTTCAGTTTTTCTTAGTTTTCACATAAGGTCTGGGGTAAGGACAAAAGACAGATTTTTGACAAATTTCAAAATATGTCAGATATTGTCCAAATTATTTTTTATTTCACGTCTAGACATGTGAAATGCATGAACTAGGGCAAAAAAAGTGAAAAAAAATTGGTCTGATTTTTTTTAGTACTTTTCAGTTTTTCTTAGTTTTCACATAAGGTCTGGGGTAAGGACAAAAGACAGATTTTTTACAAATTTCAAAATATGTCAGATATTGTCCAAATCATTTTTTATTTCACTTCTAGACATGTGAAATGCATGAACTAGGGCAAAAAAGTGTAAAAAAATTGGTTTGATTTTTTTTAGTACCTTGCAGTTTTGCTTAGTTTTCACATAAGGTCCGGGGTCAGGACAAAAGACAGAATTTTGACAAATTTCAAAATATGTCAGATATTGTCCAAATCATTTTTTATTTCACTTATAGACATGTGAAATGCATGAACTAGGGCAAAAAAGTGTAACAAAATTGGTTTGATTTTTTTTAGTACCTTTCAGTTTTTTTTAGTTTTCACATAAGGTCCGGGGTCAGGACAAAAGACAGATTTTTGACAAATTTCAAAATATGTCAGATATTGTCCAAATTATTTTTTATTTCACGTCTAGACATGTGAAATGCATGACCTAGGGCAAAAAAAGTGAAAAAAAATTGGTCTGATTTTTTTTAGTACTTTTCAGTTTTTCTTAGTTTTCACATAAGGTCCGGGGTCAGGACAAAAGACAGATTTTTGACAAATTTCAAAATCTGTCAGATATTGTCCAAATTATTTTTTATTTCACTTCTAGACATGTGAAATGCATGAACTAGGGCAAGAAAGTGTGAAAAAATTGGTTTGATTTTTTTTTAGTACCTTTCAGTTTTTTTTAGTTTTCACATAAGGTCCGGGGTCAGGACAAAAGACAGATTTTTGACAAATTTCAAAATATGTCAGATATTGTCCAAATTATTTTTTATTTCACGTCTAGACATGTGAAATGCATGAACTAGTGCAAAAAAGTCTAACAAAATTGGTTTGATTTTTTTTTTGTACTTTTCAGTTTTTCTTAGTTTTCACATAAGGTCCGGGGTCAGGATAAAAGACAGATTTTTGACAAATTTCAAAATCTCTCAGATATTGTCCAAATTATTTTTCATTTCACTTCTAGACATGTGAAATGCATGAACTAGGGCAAAAAAAGTGAAAAAAAATTGGTCTGATTTTTTTTAGTACTTTTCAGTTTTTCTTAGTTTTCACATAAGGTCCGGGGTCAGGACAAAAGACAGAATTTTTACAAATTTCAAAATATGTCAGATATTGTCCAAATAATTTTTTAATTCACTTCTAGACATGTGAAATGCATGAACTAGGGCAAAAAAGTGTAAAAAAATTGGTTTGATTTTTTTTTAGTACCTTGCAGTTTTTCTTAGTTTTCACATAAGGTCCGGGGTCAGGACAAAAGACAGAATTTTGACAAATTTCAAAATATGTCAGATATTGTCCAAATTATTTTTTATTTCACGTCTAGACATGTGAAATGCATGAACTAGTGCAAAAAAGTCTAACAAAATTGGTCTGATTTTTTTCAGTACTTTTCAGTTTTTCTTAGTTTTCACATAAGGTCCGGGGTCAGGACAAAAGACAGATTTTTGACAAATTTCAAAATCTGTCAGATATTGTCCAAATCATTTTTTATTTCACTTTTAGACATGTGAAATGCATGAACTAGGGCAAAAAAGTGTAAAAAAATTGGTTTGATTTTTTTTAGTACCTTTCAGTTTTTTTTAGTTTTCACATTAGGTCCGGGGTCAGGACAAAAGACAGATTTTTGACAAATTTCTAAATATGTCAGATATTGTCCAAATTATTTTTTATTTCACGTCTAGACATGTGAAATGCATGAACTAGGGCAAAAAAGTGTAAAAAAATTGGTTTGATTTTTTTTAGTACCTTTCAGTTTTTTTTAGTTTTCACATAAGGTCCGGGGTCAGGACAAAAGACAGATTTTTGACAAATTTCAAAATCTGTCAGATATTGTCCAAATCATTTTTTATTTCATTTCTAGACATGTGAAATGCATGAACTAGGGCAAAAAAAGTGAAAAAAAATTGGTCTGATTTTTTTTAGTACTTTTCAGTTTTTCTTAGTTTTCACATAAGGTCCGGGGTCAGGACAAAAGACAGATTTTTTACAAATTTCAAAATATGTCAGATATTGTCCAAATCATTTTTTATTTCACTTCTAGACATGTGAAATGCATGAACTAGGGCAAAAAAGTGTAAATATATTAGTTTGATTTTTTTTAGTACCTTTCAGTTTTTCTTAATTTTCACATAAGGTCCGGGGTCAGGACAAAAGACAGATTTTTGACAAATTTCAAAATCTGTCAGATATTGTCCAAATAATTTTTTATTTCATTTCTAGACATGTGAAATGCATGAACTAGGGCAAAAAAAGTGAAAAAAAATTGGTCTGATTTTTTTTAGTACTTTTCAGTTTTTCTTAGTTTTCACATAAGGTCCGGGGTCATGACAAAATACAGATTTCTGATAAATTTCAAAATCTGTCAGATATTGTCCAAATCATTTTTTATTTAATTTTTAGACATGTGAAATGCATGAACTAGGGCAAAAAAGTGTAAAAAAATTGGTTTGATTTTTTTTAGTACCTTTCAGTTTTTTTTAGTTTTCACATAAGGTCCGGGGTCAGGACAAAAGACAGATTTTTGACAAATTTCAAAATATGTCAGATATTGTCCAAATTATTTTTTATTTCACGTCTAGACATGTGAAATGCATGAACTAGGGCAAAAAAAGTGAAAAAAAATTGGTCTGATTTTTTTTAGTACTTTTCAGTTTTTCTTAGTTTTCACATAAGGTCTGGGGTAAGGACAAAAGACAGATTTTTGACAAATTTCAAAATATGTCAGATATTGTCCAAATTATTTTTTATTTCACGTCTAGACATGTGAAATGCATGAACTAGGGCAAAAAAAGTGAAAAAAAATTGGTCTGATTTTTTTTAGTACTTTTCAGTTTTTCTTAGTTTTCACATAAGGTCTGGGGTAAGGACAAAAGACAGATTTTTTACAAATTTCAAAATATGTCAGATATTGTCCAAATCATTTTTTATTTCACTTCTAGACATGTGAAATGCATGAACTAGGGCAAAAAAGTGTAAAAAAATTGGTTTGATTTTTTTTAGTACCTTGCAGTTTTGCTTAGTTTTCACATAAGGTCCGGGGTCAGGACAAAAGACAGAATTTTGACAAATTTCAAAATATGTCAGATATTGTCCAAATCATTTTTTATTTCACTTATAGACATGTGAAATGCATGAACTAGGGCAAAAAAGTGTAACAAAATTGGTTTGATTTTTTTTAGTACCTTTCAGTTTTTTTTAGTTTTCACATAAGGTCCGGGGTCAGGACAAAAGACAGATTTTTGACAAATTTCAAAATATGTCAGATATTGTCCAAATTATTTTTTATTTCACGTCTAGACATGTGAAATGCATGACCTAGGGCAAAAAAAGTGAAAAAAAATTGGTCTGATTTTTTTTAGTACTTTTCAGTTTTTCTTAGTTTTCACATAAGGTCCGGGGTCAGGACAAAAGACAGATTTTTGACAAATTTCAAAATCTGTCAGATATTGTCCAAATTATTTTTTATTTCACTTCTAGACATGTGAAATGCATGAACTAGGGCAAGAAAGTGTGAAAAAATTGGTTTGATTTTTTTTTAGTACCTTTCAGTTTTTTTTAGTTTTCACATAAGGTCCGGGGTCAGGACAAAAGACAGATTTTTGACAAATTTCAAAATATATCAGATATTGTCCAAATTATTTTTTATTTCACGTCTAGACATGTGAAATGCATGAACTAGTGCAAAAAAGTCTAACAAAATTGGTCTGATTTTTTTTAGTGCTTTTCAGTTTTTCTTAGTTTTCACATAAGGTCCGGGGTCAGGACAAAAGACAGATTTTTGACAAATTTCAAAATCTGTCAGATATTGTCCAAATCATTTTTTATTTCACTTCTAGACATGTGAAATGCATGAACTAGGGCAAGAAAGTGTGAAAAAATTGGTTTGATTTTTTTTTAGTACTTTTCAGTTTTTCTTAGTTTTCACATAAGGTCCGGGGTCAGGACAAAAGACAGATTTTTGACAAATTTCAAAATCTGTCAGATATTGTCCAAATCATTTTTTATTTAATTTCTAGACATGTGAAATGCATGAACTAGTGCAAAAAAGTGTAACAAAATTGGTTTGATTTTTTTTAGTACTTTTCAGTTTTTCTTAGTTTTCACATAAGGTCCGGGGTCAGGATAAAAGACAGATTTTTGACAAATTTCAAAATCTCTCAGATATTGTCCAAATCATTTTTTATTTCACTTCTAGACATGTGAAATGCATGAACTTGTGCAAAAAAGTGTAAAAATATTGGTTTGATTTTTTTTAGTACCTTTCAGTTTTTCTTAGTTTTCACATAAGGTCCGGGGTCAGGACAAAAGACAGATTTTTGACAAATTTCAAAATCTGTCAGATATTGTCCAAATGATTTTTTATTTCACTTCTAGACATGTGAAATGCATGAACTAGGGCAAAAAAAGTGAATAAAAATTGGTCTGATTTTTTTTAGTACTTTTCAGTTTTTCTTAGTTTTCACATAAGGTCCGGGGTCAGGACAAAAGACAGATTTCTGACAAATTTCAAAATCTGTCAGATATTGTCCAAATCATTTTTTATCTAATTTCTAGACATGTGAAATGCATGAACCAGGGCAAAAAAGTGTAAAAAAATTGCTTTGATTTTTTTTTAGTACCTTTCAGTTTTTCTTAGTTTTCACATAAGGTCCGGGGTCAGGACAAAAGACAGATTTTTGACAAATTTCAAAATCTGTCAGATATTGTCCAAATCATTTTTTATTTCATTTCTAGACATGTGAAATGCATGAACTAGGGCAAAAAAAGTGAAAAAAAAATTGGTCTGATTTTTTTTAGTACTTTTCAGTTTTTCTTAGTTTTCACGTAAGGTCCGGGGTCAGGAAAAAAGACAGATTTTTGACAAATTTCAAAATCTGTCAGATATTGTCCAAATGATTTTTTATTTCACTTCTAGACATGTGAAATGCATGAACTAGGGCAAGAAAGTGTGAAAAAATTGGTTTGATTTTTTTTTAGTACCTTGCAGTTTTTCTTAGTTTTCACATAAGGTCCGGGGTCAGGATAAAAGACAGATTTTTGACAAATTTCAAAATATGTCAGATATTGTCCAAATTATTTTTTATTTCAAGTCTAGACATGTGAAATGCATGAACTAGTGCAAAAAAGTGTAACAAAATTGATTTGATTTTTTTTTAGTACTTTTCAGTTTTTCTTAGTTTTCACATAAGGTCCGGGGTCAGGACAAAAGACAGATTTTTGACAAATTTCAAAATATGTCAGATATTGTCCAAATTATTTTTTATTTCACGTCTAGACATGTGAAATGCATGAACTAGTGCAAAAAAGTGTAACAAAATTGATTTGATTTTTTTTTAGTACTTTTCAGTTTTTTTTAGTTTTCACATAAGGTCCGGGGTCAGGACAAAAGACAGATTTTTGACAAATTTCAAAATATGTCAGATATTATCCAAATTATTTTTTATTTCACGTCTAGACATGTGAAATGCATGAACTAGTGCAAAAAAGTGTAACAAAATTGATTTGATTTTTTTTTAGTACTTTTCAGTTTTTCTTAGTTTTCACATAAGGTCCGGGGTCAGGACAAAAGACAGATTTTTGACAAATTTCAAAATCTGTCAGATATTGTCCAAATAATTTTTTATTTCACTTCTAGACATGTGAAATGCATGAACTAGGGCAAAAAAAGTGAAAAAACATTGGTCTGATTTTTTTTAGTACTTTTCAGTTTTTCTTAGTTTTCACATAAGGTCCGGGGTCAGGACAAAAGACAGATTTTTTACAAATTTCAAAATATGTCAGATATTGTCCAAATCATTTTTTATTTCACTTCTAGACATGTGAAATGCATGAACTAGGGCAAAAAAGTGTAAAAAAATTGGTTTGATTTTTTTTTAGTACTTTTCAGTTTTTCTTAGTTTTCACATAAGGTCCGGGGTCAGGACAAAAGACAGATTTTTGACAAATTTCAAAATCTGTCAGATATTGTCCAAATCATTTTCTATTTAATTTCTAGACATGTGAAATGCATGAACTAGGGCAAGAAAGTGTAAAAAAATTGGTTTGATTTTTTTTTAGTACCTTGCAGTTTTTCTTAGTTTTCACATAAGGTCCGGGGTCAGGATAAAAGACAGATTTTTGACAAATTTCAAAATCTCTCAGATATTGTCCAAATTATTTTTTATTTCACTTCTAGACATGTGAAATGCATGAACTAGGGCAAAAAAAGTGAAAAAAATTGGTCTGATTTTTTTTAGTACCTTTCAGTTTTTTTTAGTTTTCACATAAGGTCCGGGGTCAGGACAAAAGACAGATTTTTGACAAATTTCAAAATATGTCAGATATTGTCCAAATTATTTTTTATTTCACGTCTAGACATGTGAAATGCATGAACTAGTGCAAAAAAGTGTAACAAAATTGATTTGATTTTTTTTTAGTACTTTTCAGTTTTTCTTAGTTTTCACATAAGGTCCGGGGTCAGGATAAAAGACAGATTTTTGACAAATTTCAAAATCTGTCAGATATTGTCCAAATCATTTTCTATTTCACTTCTAGACATGTGAAATGCATGAACTAGGGCAAAAAAGTGTAAAAAAATTGGTTTGATTTTTTTTTAGTACTTTTCAGTTTTTCTTAGTTTTCACATAAGGTCCGGGGTCAGGACAAAAGACAGATTTTTGACAAATTTCAAAATCTGTCAGATATTGTCCAAATCATTTTCTATTTAATTTCTAGACATGTGAAATGCATGAACCAGGGCAAAAAAGTGTAAAAAAATTGCTTTGATTTTTTTTTAGTACCTTTCAGTTTTTCTTAGTTTTCACATAAGGTCCGGGGTCAGGACAAAAGACAGATTTTTGACAAATTTCAAAATCTGTCAGATATTGTCCAAATCATTTTTTATTTCACTTCTAGACATGTGAAATGCATGAACTAGGGCAAAAAAAGTGAAAAAACATTGGTCTGATTTTTTTTAGTACTTTTCAGTTTTTCTTAGTTTTCACATAAGGTCCGGGGTCAGGACAAAAGACAGATTTTTTTCAAATTTCAAAATATGTCAGATATTGTCCAAATCATTTTTTATTTCACTTCTAGACATGTGAAATGCATGAACTAGTGCAAAAAAGTGTAACAAAATTGATTTGATTTTTTTTTAGTACTTTTCAGTTTTTCTTAGTTTTCACATAAGGTCCGGGGTCAGGACAAAAGACAGATTTTTGACAAATTTCAAAATATGTCAGATATTGTCCAAATAATTTTTTATTTCACTTCTAGACATGTGAAATGCATGAACTAGGGCAAAAAAAGTGAAAAAACATTGGTCTGATTTTTTTTAGTACTTTTCAGTTTTTCTTAGTTTTCACATAAGGTCCGGGGTCAGGACAAAAGACAGATTTTTTACAAATTTCAAAATATGTCAGATATTGTCCAAATCATTTTTTATTTCACTTCTAGACACGTGAAATGCATGAACTAGGGCAAAAAAGTGTAAAAAAATTGGTTTGATTTTTTTTTAGTACTTTTCAGTTTTTCTTAGTTTTCACATAAGGTCCGGGGTCAGGACAAAAGACAGATTTTTGACAAATTTCAAAATCTGTCAGATATTGTCCAAATCATTTTCTATTTAATTTCTAGACATGTGAAATGCATGAACTAGGGCAAGAAAGTGTAAAAAAATTGGTTTGATTTTTTTTTAGTACCTTGCAGTTTTTCTTAGTTTTCACATAAGGTCCGGGGTCAGGATAAAAGACAGATTTTTGACAAATTTCAAAATCTCTCAGATATTGTCCAAATTATTTTTTATTTCACTTCTAGACATGTGAAATGCATGAACTAGGGCAAAAAAAGTGAAAAAAAATTGGTCTGATTTTTTTTAGTACTTTTCAGTTTTTTTTAGCTTTCACATAAGGTCCGGGGTCAGGACAAAAGACAGATTTTTGACAAATTTCAAAATATGTCAGATATTGTCCAAATTATTTTTTATTTCACGTCTAGACATGTGAAATGCATGAACTAGTGCAAAAAAGTGTAACAAAATTGATTTGATTTTTTTTTAGTACTTTTCAGTTTTTCTTAGTTTTCACATAAGGTCCGGGGTCAGGACAAAAGACAGATTTTTGACAAATTTCAAAATCTGTCAGATATTGTCCAAATTATTTTTTATTTCATGTCTAGACATGTGAAATGCATGAACTAGTGCAAAAAAGTGTAACAAAATTGATTTGATTTTTTTTAGTACTTTTCAGTTTTTCTTAGTTTTCACATAAGGTCCGGGGTCAGGACAAAAGACAGATTTTTGACAAATTTCAAAATCTGTCAGATATTGTCCAAATCATTTTTTATTTCACTTCTGGACATGTGAAATGCATGAACTAGGGCAAAAAAAGTGAAAAAACATTGGTCTGATTTTTTTTAGTACTTTTCAGTTTTTCTTAGTTTTCACATAAGGTCCGGGGTCAGGACAAAAGACAGATTTTTTACAAATTTCAAAATATGTCAGATATTGTCCAAATTATTTTTTATTTCACGTCTAGACATGTGAAATGCATGAACTAGTGCAAAAAAGTGTAACAAAATTGGTTTGATTTTTTTTTAGTACTTTTCAGTTTTTCTTAGTTTTCACATAAGGTCCGGGGTCAGGACAAAAGACAGATTTTTGACAAATTTCAAAATCTGTCAGATATTGTCCAAATCATTTTTTATTTCATTTCTAGACATGTGAAATGCATGAACTAGGGCAAAAAAAGTGAATAAAAATTGGTCTGATTTTTTTTAGTACTTTTCAGTTTTTCTTAGTTTTCACATAAGGTCCGGGGTCAGGACAAAAAACAGATTTCTGACAAATTTCAAAATCTGTCAGATATTGTCCAAATTATTTTTTATTTCACGTCTAGACATGTGAAATGCATGAACTAGTGCAAAAAAGTGTAACAAAATTGATTTGATTTTTTTTTAGTACTTTTCAGTTTTTCTTAGTTTTCACATAAGGTCCGCGGTCAGGATAAAAGACAGATTTTTGACAAATTTCAAAATATGTCAGATATTGTCCAAATTATTTTTTATTTCACGTCTAGACATGTGAAATGCATGAACTAGTGCAAAAAAGTGTAACAAAATTGGTTTGATTTTTTTTTAGTACTTTTCAGTTTTTCTTAGTTTTCACATAAGGTCCGGGGTCATGACAAAAGACAGATTTTTGATACATTTCAAAATCTGTCAGATATTGTCCAAATTATTTTTTATTTCACTTCTAGACATGTGAAATGCATGAACTAGGGCAAAAAAAGTGAAAAAAAATTGGTCTGATTTTTTTTAGTACTTTTCAGTTTTTCTTAGTTTTCACATAAGGTCCGGGGTCAGGACAAAAGACAGATTTTTGACAAATTTCAAAATATGTCAGATATTGTCCAAATTATTTTTTATTTCACGTCTAGACATGTGAAATGCATGAACTAGTGCAAAAAAGTGTAACAAAATTGGTTTGATTTTTTTTTAGTACTTTTCAGTTTTTCTTAGTTTTCACATAAGGTCCGGGGTCATGACAAAAGACAGATTTTTGATACATTTCAAAATCTGTCAGATATTGTCCAAATTATTTTTTATTTCACTTCTAGACATGTGAAATGCATGAACTAGGGCAAAAAAAGTGAAAAAAAATTGGTCTGATTTTTTTTAGTACTTTTCAGTTTTTCTTAGTTTTCACATAAGGTCCGGGGTCAGGACAAAAGACAGATTTTTGACAAATTTCAAAATCTGTCAGATATTGTCCAAATCATTTTTTATTTCACTTCTAGACATGTGAAATGCATGAACCAGGGCAAAAAAGTGTAAAAAAATTGGTTTGATTTTTTTTAGTACCTTTCAGTTTTTCTTAGTTTTCACATAAGGTCCGGGGTCAGGACAAAAGACAGATTTTTGACAAATTTCAAAATCTGTCAGATATTGTCCAAATTATTTTTTATTTCACGTCTAGACATGTGAAATGCATGAACTAGTGCAAAAAAGTGTAACAAAATTGATTTGATTTTTTTTTAGTACTTTTCAGTTTTTCTTAGTTTTCACATAAGGTCCGGGGTCAGGACAAAAGACAGATTTTTGACAAATTTCAAAATATGTCAGATATTGTCCAAATTATTTTTTATTTCACGTCTAGACATGTGAAATGCATGAACTAGTGCAAAAAAGTGTAACAAAATTGATTTGATTTTTTTTTAGTACTTTTCAGTTTTTCTTAGTTTTCACATAAGGTCCGGGGTCAGGACAAAAGACAGATTTTTGACAAATTTCAAAATATGTCAGATATTGTCCAAATTATTTTTTATTTCACGTCTAGACATGTGAAATGCATGAACTAGTGCAAAAAAGTGTAACAAAATTGGTTTGATTTTTTTTTAGTACTTTTCAGTTTTTCTTAGTTTTCACATAAGGTCCGGGGTCAGGAAAAAAGACAGATTTTTGACAAATTTCAAAATATGTCAGATATTGTCCAAATCATTTTTTATTTCACTTCTAGACATGTGAAATGCATGAACTAGGGCAAAAAAAGTGAAAAAACATTGGTCTGATTTTTTTTAGTACTTTTCAGTTTTTCTTAGTTTTCACATAAGGTCCGGGGTCAGGACAAAAGACAGATTTTTTACAAATTTCAAAATATGTCAGATATTGTCCAAATCATTTTTTATTTCACGTCTAGACATGTGAAATGCATGAACTAGTGCAAAAAAGTGTATCAAAATTGGTTTAATTTTTTTTAGTACTTTTCAGTTTTTCTTAGTTTTCACATAAGGTCCGGGGTCAGGACAAAAGAAAGATTTTTTACAAATTTCCAAATATGTCAGATATTGTCCAAATCATTTTTTATTTCACTTCTAAACATGTGAAATGCATGAACTAGTGCAAAAAAGTGTAACAAAATTGATTTGATTTTTTTTAGTTCCTTGCAGTTTTTCTTAGTTTTCACATAAGGTCCGGGGTCAGGACAAAAGACAGAATTTTGACAAATTTCAAAATATGTCAGATATTGTCCAAATTATTTTTTATTTCACGTCTAGACATGTGAAATGCATGAACTAGTGCAAAAAAGTGTAACAAAATTGATTTGATTTTTTTTTAGTACTTTTCAGTTTTTCTTAGTTTTCACATAAGGTCCGGGGTCAGGACAAAAGACAGATTTTTGACAAATTTCAAAATATGTCAGATATTGTCCAAATTATTTTTTATTTCACGTCTAGACATGTGAAATGCATGAACTAGTGCAAAAAAGTGTAACAAAATTGATTTGATTTTTTTTTAGTACTTTTCAGTTTTTCTTAGTTTTCACATAAGGTCCGGGGTCAGGACAAAAGACAGATTTTTGACAAATTTCAAAATCTGTCAGATATTGTCCAAATAATTTTTTATTTCACTTCTAGACATGTGAAATGCATGAACTAGGGCAAAAAAAGTGAAAAAACATTGGTCTGATTTTTTTTAGTACTTTTCAGTTTTTCTTAGTTTTCACATAAGGTCCGGGGTCAGGACAAAAGACAGATTTTTTACAAATTTCAAAATATGTCAGATATTGTCCAAATCATTTTTTATTTCACTTCTAGACATGTGAAATGCATGAACTAGGGCAAAAAAGTGTAAAAAAATTGGTTTGATTTTTTTTTAGTACTTTTCAGTTTTTCTTAGTTTTCACATAAGGTCCGGGGTCAGGACAAAAGACAGATTTTTGACAAATTTCAAAATCTGTCAGATATTGTCCAAATCATTTTCTATTTAATTTCTAGACATGTGAAATGCATGAAATAGGGCAAGAAAGTGTGAAAAAATTGGTTTGATTTTTTTTTAGTACCTTGCAGTTTTTCTTAGTTTTCACATAAGGTCCGGGGTCAGGATAAAAGACAGATTTTTGACAAATTTCAAAATATGTCAGAAATTGTCCAAATTATTTTTTATTTCACGTCTAGACATGTGAAATGCATGATCTAGTGCAAAAAAGTGTAACAAAATTGATTTGATTTTTTTTTAGTACTTTTCAGTTTTTCTTAGTTTTCACATAAGGTCCGAGGTCAGGATAAAAGACAGATTTTTGACAAATTTCAAAATATGTCAGATATTGTCCAAATTATTTTTTATTTCACGTCTAGACATGTGAAATGCATGAACTAGTGCAAAAAAGTGTAACAAAATTGATTTGATTTTTTTTAGTACTTTTCAGTTTTTCTTAGTTTTCACATAAGGTCCGGGGTCAGGACAAAAGACAGATTTTTGACAAATTTCAAAATATGTCAGATATTGTCCAAATTATTTTTTATTTCACGTCTAGACATGTGAAATGCATGAACTAGTGCAAAAAAGTGTAACAAAATTGATTTGATTTTTTTTTAGTACTTTTCAGTTTTTCTTAGTTTTCACATAAGGTCCGGGGTCAGGACAAAAGACAGATTTTTTACAAATTTCAAAATATGTCAGATATTGTCCAAATTATTTTTTATTTCACGTCTAGACATGTGAAATGCATGAACTAGTGCAAAAAAGTGTAACAAAATTGGTTTGATTTTTTTTTAGTACTTTTCAGTTTTTCTTAGTTTTCACATAAGGTCCGGGGTCAGGATAAAAGACAGATTTTTGACAAATTTCAAAATATGTCAGATATTGTCCAAATTATTTTTTATTTCACGTCTAGACATGTGAAATGCATGAACTAGTGCAAAAAAGTGTAACAAAATTGGTTTGATTTTTTTTTAGTACTTTTCAGTTTTTCTTAGTTTTCACATAAGGTCCGGGGTCATGACAAAAGACAGATTTTTGATACATTTCAAAATCTGTCAGATATTGTCCAAATTATTTTTTATTTCACTTCTAGACATGTGAAATGCATGAACTAGGGCAAAAAAAGTGAAAAAAAATTGGTCTGATTTTTTTTAGTACTTTTCAGTTTTTCTT
The DNA here is from genome assembly GCF_046254945.1 of Alosa pseudoharengus. Lineage (NCBI taxonomy): Eukaryota > Metazoa > Chordata > Actinopteri > Clupeiformes > Clupeidae > Alosa > Alosa pseudoharengus. Next base: position 116,069 of record NW_027468854.1, read on the forward strand.
AGTTTTCACATAAGGTCCGGGGTCAGGACAAAAGACAGATTTTTGACAAATTTCAAAATCTGTCAGATATTGTCCAAATCATTTTTTATTTCACTTCTAGACATGTGAAATGCATGAACCAGGGCAAAAAAGTGTAAAAAAATTGGTTTGATTTTTTTTAGTACCTTTCAGTTTTTCTTAGTTTTCACATAAGGTCCGGGGTCAGGACAAAAGACAGATTTTTGACAAATTTCAAAATCTGTCAGATATTGTCCAAATTATTTTTTATTTCACGTCTAGACATGTGAAATGCATGAACTAGTGCAAAAAAGTGTAACAAAATTGATTTGATTTTTTTTTAGTACTTTTCAGTTTTTCTTAGTTTTCACATAAGGTCCGGGGTCAGGACAAAAGACAGATTTTTGACAAATTTCAAAATATGTCAGATATTGTCCAAATTATTTTTTATTTCACGTCTAGACATGTGAAATGCATGAACTAGTGCAAAAAAGTGTAACAAAATTGATTTGATTTTTTTTTAGTACTTTTCAGTTTTTCTTAGTTTTCACATAAGGTCCGGGGTCAGGACAAAAGACAGATTTTTGACAAATTTCAAAATCTGTCAGATATTGTCCAAATCATTTTTTATTTCATTTCTAGACATGTGAAATGCATGAACTAGGGCAAAAAAAGTGAAAAAAAATTGGTCTGATTTTTTTTAGTACTTTTCAGTTTTTCTTAGTTTTCACGTAAGGTCCGGGGTCAGGAAAAAAGACAGATTTTTGACAAATTTCAAAATCTGTCAGATATTGTCCAAATGATTTTTTATTTCACTTCTAGACATGTGAAATGCATGAACTAGGGCAAAAAAGTGTAAAAAAATTGGTTTGATTTTTTTTAGTACCTTTCAGTTTTTCTTAGTTTTCACATAAGGTCCGGGGTCAGGACAAAAGATAGATTTTTGACAAATTTCAAAATCTGTCAGATATTGTCCAAATTATTTTTTATTTCACGTCTAGACATGTGAAATGCATGAACTAGGGCAAAAAAAGTGAAAAAACATTGGTCTGATTTTTTTTAGTACTTTTCAGTTTTTCTTAGTTTTCACATAAGGTCCGGGGTCAGGACAAAAGACAGATTTTTTACAAATTTCAAAATATGTCAGATATTGTCCAAATCATTTTTTATTTCACTTCTAGACATGTGAAATGCATGAACTAGTGCAAAAAAGTGTAACAAAATTGATTTGATTTTTTTTTAGTACTTTTCAGTTTTTCTTAGTTTTCACATAAGGTCCGGGGTCAGGACAAAAGACAGATTTTTGACAAATTTCAAAATCTGTCAGATATTGTCCAAATTATTTTTTATTTCATGTCTAGACATGTGAAATGCATGAACTAGTGCAAAAAAGTGTAACAAAATTGATTTGATTTTTTTTTAGTACTTTTCAGTTTTTCTTAGTTTTCACATAAGGTCCGGGGTCAGGACAAAAGACAGATTTTTGACAAATTTCAAAATCTGTCAGATATTGTCCAAATCATTTTTTATTTCACTTCTAGACATGTGAAATGCATGAACTAGGGCAAAAAAAGTGAAAAAACATTGGTCTGATTTTTTTTAGTACTTTTCAGTTTTTCTTAGTTTTCACATAAGGTCCGGGGTCAGGACAAAAGACAGATTTTTGACAAATTTCAAAATCTGTCAGATATTGTCCAAATCATTTTCTATTTAATTTCTAGACATGTGAAATGCATGAACTAGGGCAAGAAAGTGTAAAAAAATTGGTTTGATTTTTTTTTAGTACCTTGCAGTTTTTCTTAGTTTTCACATAAGGTCCGGGGTCAGGATAAAAGACAGATTTTTGACAAATTTCAAAATCTCTCAGATATTGTCCAAATTATTTTTTATTTCACTTCTAGACATGTGAAATGCATGAACTAGGGCAAAAAAAGTGAAAAAAAATTGGTCTGATTTTTTTTAGTACTTTTCAGTTTTTTTTAGTTTTCACATAAGGTCCGGGGTCAGGACAAAAGACAGATTTTTGACAAATTTCAAAATATGTCAGCTATTGTCCAAATTATTTTTTATTTCACGTCTAGACATGTGAAATGCATGAACTAGTGCAAAAAAGTGTAACAAAATTGATTTGATTTTTTTTTAGTACTTTTCAGTTTTTCTTAGTTTTCACATAAGGTCCGGGGTCAGGACAAAAGACAGATTTTTGACAAATTTCAAAATCTGTCAGATATTGTCCAAATGATTTTTTATTTCACTTCTAGACATGTGAAATGCATGAACTAGGGCAAAAAAAGTGAAAAAAAATTGGTCTGATTTTTTTTAGTACTTTTCAGTTTTTCTTAGTTTTCACATAAGGTCCGGGGTCAGGACAAAAGACAGATTTCTGACAAATTTCAAAATCTGTCAGATATTGTCCAAATCATTTTTTATCTAATTTCTAGACATGTGAAATGCATGAACCAGGGCAAAAAAGTGTAGAAAAATTGCTTTGATTTTTTTTAGTACCTTTCAGTTTTTCTTAGTTTTCACATAAGGTCCGGGGTCAGGACAAAAGACAGATTTTTGACAAATTTCAAAATCTGTCAGATATTGTCCAAATCATTTTTTATTTCATTTCTAGACATGTGAAATGCATGAACTAGGGCAAAAAAAGTGAAAAAAAATTGGTCTGATTTTTTTTAGTACTTTTCAGTTTTTCTTAGTTTTCACGTAAGGTCCGGGGTCAGGAAAAAAGACAGATTTTTGACAAATTTCAAAATCTGTCAGATATTGTCCAAATGATTTTTTATTTCACTTCTAGACATGTGAAATGCATGAACTAGGGCAAAAAAGTGTAAAAAAATTGGTTTGATTTTTTTTAGTACCTTTCAGTTTTTCTTAGTTTTCACATAAGGTCCGGGGTCAGGACAAAAGATAGATTTTTGACAAATTTCAAAATCTGTCAGATATTGTCCAAATTATTTTTTATTTCACGTCTAGACATGTGAAATGCATGAACTAGGGCAAAAAAAGTGAAAAAACATTGGTCTGATTTTTTTTAGTACTTTTCAGTTTTTCTTAGTTTTCACATAAGGTCCGGGGTCAGGACAAAAGACAGATTTTTTACAAATTTCAAAATATGTCAGATATTGTCCAAATCATTTTTTATTTCACTTCTAGACATGTGAAATGCATGAACTAGGGCAAAAAAGTGTAAAAAAATTGGTTTGATTTTTTTTTAGTACTTTTCAGTTTTTCTTAGTTTTCACATAAGGTCCGGGGTCAGGACAAAAGACAGATTTTTGACAAATTTCAAAATCTGTCAGATATTGTCCAAATCATTTTCTATTTAATTTCTAGACATGTGAAATGCATGAACTAGGGCAAGAAAGTGTAAAAAAATTGGTTTGATTTTTTTTTAGTACCTTGCAGTTTTTCTTAGTTTTCACATAAGGTCCGGGGTCAGGATGAAAGACAGATTTTTGACAAATTTCAAAATCTCTCAGATATTGTCCAAATTATTTTTTATTTCACTTCTAGACATGTGAAATGCATGAACTAGGGCAAAAAAAGTGAAAAAAAATTGGTCTGATTTTTTTTAGTACTTTTCAGTTTTTTTTAGCTTTCACATAAGGTCCGGGGTCAGGACAAAAGACAGATTTTTGACAAATTTCAAAATATGTCAGATATTGTCCAAATTATTTTTTATTTCACGTCTAGACATGTGAAATGCATGAACTAGTGCAAAAAAGTGTAACAAAATTGATTTGATTTTTTTTTAGTACTTTTCAGTTTTTCTTAGTTTTCACATAAGGTCCGGGGTCAGGATAAAAGACAGATTTTTGACAAATTTCAAAATCTGTCAGATATTGTCTAAATTATTTTTTATTTCACGTCTAGACATGTGAAATGCATGAACTAGTGCAAAAAAGTGTAACAAAATTGATTTGATTTTTTTTTAGTACTTTTCAGTTTTTCTTAGTTTTCACATAAGGTCCAGGGTCAGGACAAAAGACAGATTTTTGACAAATTTCAAAATCTGTCAGATATTGTCCAAATCATTTTCTATTTAATTTCTAGACATGTGAAATGCATGAACTAGGGCAAGAAAGTGTAAAAAAATTGGTTTGATTTTTTTTTAGTACCTTGCAGTTTTTCTTAGTTTTCACATAAGGTCCGGGGTCAGGACAAAAGACAGATTTTTGACAAATTTCAAAATCTGTCAGATATTGTCCAAATCATTTTCTATTTCACTTCTAGACATGTGAAATGCATGAACTAGGGCAAAAAAGTGTAAAAAAATTGGTTTGATTTTTTTTTAGTACTTTTCAGTTTTTCTTAGTTTTCACATAAGGTCCGGGGTCAGGACAAAAGACAGATTTTTTACAAATTTCCAAATATGTCAGATATTGTCCAAATCATTTTTTATTTCACTTCTAGACATGTGAAATGCATGAACTAGGGCAAAAAAGTGTAAAAAAATTGGTTTGATTTTTTTTAGTTCCTTGCAGTTTTTCTTAGTTTTCACATCAGGTCCGGGGTCAGGATAAAAGACAGAATTTTGACAAATTTCAAAATATGTCAGATATTGTCCAAATCATTTTTTATTTCACTTATAGACATGTGAAATGCATGAACTAGGGCAAAAAAGTGTAAAAAAATTGGTTTGATTTTTTTTAGTACCTTTCAGTTTTTTTTAGTTTTCACATAAGGTCCGGGGTCAGGACAAAAGACAGATTTTTGACAAATTTCAAAATATGTCAGATATTGTCCAAATTATTTTTTATTTCACGTCTAGACATGTGAAATGCATGAACTAGTGCAAAAAAGTGAAAAAACATTGGTCTGATTTTTTTTAGTACTTTTCAGTTTTTCTTAGTTTTCACATAAGGTCCGGGGTCAGGACAAAAGACAGATTTTTTACAAATTTCAAAATATGTCAGATATTGTCCAAATCATTTTTTATTTCACTTCTAGACATGTGAAATGCATGAACTAGGGCAAAAAAGTGTAAAAAAATTGGTTTGATTTTTTTTTAGTACTTTTCAGTTTTTCTTAGTTTTCACATAAGGTCCGGGGTCAGGACAAAAGACAGATTTTTGACAAATTTCAAAATCTGTCAGATATTGTCCAAATCATTTTCTATTTAATTTCTAGACATATGAAATGCATGAACTAGGGCAAGAAAGTGTAAAAAAATTGGTTTGATTTTTTTTTAGTACTTTTCAGTTTTTCTTAGTTTTCACATAAGGTCCGGGGTCAGGACAAAAGACAGATTTTTGACAAATTTCAAAATCTGTCAGATATTGTCCAAATTATTTTTTATTTCATGTCTAGACATGTGAAATGCATGAACTAGTGCAAAAAAGTGTAACAAAATTGATTTGATTTTTTTTTAGTACTTTTCAGTTTTTCTTAGTTTTCACATAAGGTCCGGGGTCAGGACAAAAGACAGATTTTTGACAAATTTCAAAATCTGTCAGATATTGTCCAAATAATTTTTTATTTCACTTCTGGACATGTGAAATGCATGAACTAGGGCAAAAAAAGTGAAAAAACATTGGTCTGATTTTTTTTAGTACTTTTCAGTTTTTCTTAGTTTTCACATAAGGTCCGGGGTCAGGACAAAAGACAGATTTTTTACAAATTTCAAAATATGTCAGATATTGTCCAAATCATTTTTTATTTCACTTCTAGACATGTGAAATGCATGAACTAGGGCAAAAAAGTGTAAAAAAATTGGTTTGATTTTTTTTTAGTACTTTTCAGTTTTTCTTAGTTTTCACATAAGGTCCGGGGTCAGGACAAAAGACAGATTTTTGACAAATTTCAAAATCTGTCAGATATTGTCCAAATCATTTTCTATTTAATTTCTAGACATATGAAATGCATGAACTAGGGCAAGAAAGTGTAAAAAAATTGGTTTGATTTTTTTTTAGTACTTTTCAGTTTTTCTTAGTTTTCACATAAGGTCCAGGGTCAGGACAAAAGACAGATTTTTGACAAATTTCAAAATATGTCAGATATTGTCCAAATTATTTTTTATTTCACGTCTAGACATGTGAAATGCATGAACTAGTGCAAAAAAGTGTAACAAAATTGATTTGATTTTTTTTTAGTACTTTTCAGTTTTTCTTAGTTTTCACATAAGGTCCGGGGTCAGGACAAAAGACAGATTTTTGACAAATTTCAAAATCTGTCAGATATTGTCCAAATTATTTTTTATTTCATGTCTAGACATGTGAAATGCATGAACTAGTGCAAAAAAGTGTAACAAAATTGATTTGATTTTTTTTTAGTACTTTTCAGTTTTTCTTAGTTTTCACATAAGGTCCGGGGTCAGGACAAAAGACAGATTTTTGACAAATTTCAAAATCTGTCAGATATTGTCCAAATCATTTTTTATTTCACTTCTAGACATGTGAAATGCATGAACTAGGGCAAAAAAAGTGAAAAAACATTGGTCTGATTTTTTTTAGTACTTTTCAGTTTTTCTTAGTTTTCACATAAGGTCCGGGGTCAGGACAAAAGACAGATTTTTTACAAATTTCAAAATATGTCAGATATTGTCCAAATCATTTTTTATTTCACTTCTAGACATGTGAAATGCATGAACTAGGGCAAAAAAGTGTAAAAAAATTGGTTTGATTTTTTTTTAGTACTTTTCAGTTTTTCTTAGTTTTCACATAAGGTCCGGGGTCAGGACAAAAGACAGATTTTTGACAAATTTCAAAATCTGTCAGATATTGTCCAAATCATTTTCTATTTAATTTCTAGACATGTGAAATGCATGAACTAGGGCAAGAAAGTGTAAAAAAATTGGTTTGATTTTTTTTTAGTACCTTGCAGTTTTTCTTAGTTTTCACATAAGGTCCGGGGTCAGGATAAAAGACAGATTTTTGACAAATTTCAAAATCTCTCAGATATTGTCCAAATTATTTTTTATTTCACTTCTAGACATGTGAAATGCATGAACTAGGGCAAAAAAAGTGAAAAAAAATTGGTCTGATTTTTTTTAGTACTTTTCAGTTTTTCTTAGTTTTCACGTAAGGTCCGGGGTCAGGAAAAAAGACAGATTTTTGACAAATTTCAAAATCTGTCAGATATTGTCCAAATGATTTTTTATTTCACTTCTAGACATGTGAAATGCATGAACTAGGGCAAAAAAGTGTAAAAAAATTGGTTTGATTTTTTTTAGTACCTTTCAGTTTTTCTTAGTTTTCACATAAGGTCCGGGGTCAGGACAAAAGATAGATTTTTGACAAATTTCAAAATCTGTCAGATATTGTCCAAATCATTATTTATTTCATTTCTAGACATGTGAAATGCATGAACTAGGGCAAAAAAAGTGAAAAAAAATTGGTCTGATTTTTTTTAGTACTTTTCAGTTTTTCTTAGTTTTCACATAAGGTCCGGGGTCAGGACAAAAGACAGATTTTTTACAAATTTCAAAATCTGTCAGATATTGTCCAAATGATTTTTTATTTCACTTCTAGACATGTGAAATGCATGAACTAGGGCAAAAAAAGTGAAAAAAAATTGGTCTGATTTTTTTTAGTACTTTTCAGTTTTTCTTAGTTTTCACATAAGGTCCGGGGTCAGGACAAAAGACAGATTTTTTACAAATTTCCAAATATGTCAGATATTTTCCAAATCATTTTTTATTTCACTTCTAGACATGTGAAATGCATGAACTAGGGCAAAAAAGTGTAAAAAAATTGGTTTGATTTTTTTTAGTTCCTAGCAGTTTTTCTTAGTTTTCACATAAGGTCCGGGGTCAGGACAAAAGACAGAATTTTGACAAATTTCAAAATATGTCAGATATTGTCCAAATCATTTTTTATTTCACTTATAGACATGTGAAATGCATGAACTAGGGCAAAAAAGTGTAACAAAATTGGTTTGATTTTTTTTTAGTACTTTTCAGTTTTTCTTAGTTTTCACATAAGGTCCGGGGTCAGGACAAAAGACAGAATTTTGACAAATTTCAAAATATGTCAGATATTGTCCAAATCATTTTTTATTTCACTTATAGACATGTGAAATGCATGAACTAGGGCAAAAAAGTGTAACAAAATTGGTTTGATTTTTTTTAGTACCTTTCAGTTTTTTTTAGTTTTCACATCCGGGGTCAGGACAAAAGACAGATTTTTGACAAATTTCAAAATATGTCAGATATTGTCCAAATTATTTTTTATTTCACGTCTAGACATGTGAAATGCATGAACTAGGGCAAAAAAAGTGAATAAAAATTGGTCTGATTTTTTTTAGTACTTTTCAGTTTTTCTTAGTTTTCACATAAGGTCCGGGGTCAGGACAAAAGACAGATTTCTGACAAATTTCAAAATCTGTCAGATATTGTCCAAATCATTTTTTATCTAATTTCTAGACATGTGAAATGCATGAACTAGGGCAAAAAAAGTGAAAAAACATTGGTCTGATTTTTTTTAGTACTTTTCAGTTTTTCTTAGTTTTCACATAAGGTCCGGGGTCAGGACAAAAGACAGATTTTTTACAAATTTCAAAATATGTCAGATATTGTCCAAATCATTTTTTATTTCACTTCTAGACATGTGAAATGCATGAACTAGGGCAAAAAAGTGTAAAAAAATTGGTTTGATTTTTTTTTAGTACTTTTCAGTTTTTCTTAGTTTTCACATAAGGTCCGGGGTCAGGACAAAAGACAGATTTTTGACAAATTTCAAAATCTGTCAGATATTGTCCAAATCATTTTCTATTTAATTTCTAGACATATGAAATGCATGAACTAGGGCAAGAAAGTGTAAAAAAATTGGTTTGATTTTTTTTTAGTACTTTTCAGTTTTTCTTAGTTTTCACATAAGGTCCAGGGTCAGGACAAAAGACAGATTTTTGACAAATTTCAAAATATGTCAGATATTGTCCAAATTATTTTTTATTTCACGTCTAGACATGTGAAATGCATGAACTAGTGCAAAAAAGTGTAACAAAATTGATTTGATTTTTTTTTAGTACTTTTCAGTTTTTCTTAGTTTTCACATAAGGTCCGGGGTCAGGACAAAAGACAGATTTTTGACAAATTTCAAAATCTGTCAGATATTGTCCAAATTATTTTTTATTTCATGTCTAGACATGTGAAATGCATGAACTAGTGCAAAAAAGTGTAACAAAATTGATTTGATTTTTTTTTAGTACTTTTCAGTTTTTCTTAGTTTTCACATAAGGTCCGGGGTCAGGACAAAAGACAGATTTTTGACAAATTTCAAAATCTGTCAGATATTGTCCAAATCATTTTTTATTTCACTTCTAGACATGTGAAATGCATGAACTAGGGCAAAAAAAGTGAAAAAACATTGGTCTGATTTTTTTTAGTACTTTTCAGTTTTTCTTAGTTTTCACATAAGGTCCGGGGTCAGGACAAAAGACAGATTTTTTACAAATTTCAAAATATGTCAGATATTGTCCAAATCATTTTTTATTTCACTTCTAGACATGTGAAATGCATGAACTAGGGCAAAAAAGTGTAAAAAAATTGGTTTGATTTTTTTTTAGTACTTTTCAGTTTTTCTTAGTTTTCACATAAGGTCCGGGGTCAGGACAAAAGACAGATTTTTGACAAATTTCAAAATCTGTCAGATATTGTCCAAATCATTTTCTATTTAATTTCTAGACATGTGAAATGCATGAACTAGGGCAAGAAAGTGTAAAAAAATTGGTTTGATTTTTTTTTAGTACCTTGCAGTTTTTCTTAGTTTTCACATAAGGTCCGGGGTCAGGATAAAAGACAGATTTTTGACAAATTTCAAAATCTCTCAGATATTGTCCAAATTATTTTTTATTTCACTTCTAGACATGTGAAATGCATGAACTAGGGCAAAAAAAGTGAAAAAAAATTGGTCTGATTTTTTTTAGTACTTTTCAGTTTTTCTTAGTTTTCACGTAAGGTCCGGGGTCAGGAAAAAAGACAGATTTTTGACAAATTTCAAAATCTGTCAGATATTGTCCAAATGATTTTTTATTTCACTTCTAGACATGTGAAATGCATGAACTAGGGCAAAAAAGTGTAAAAAAATTGGTTTGATTTTTTTTAGTACCTTTCAGTTTTTCTTAGTTTTCACATAAGGTCCGGGGTCAGGACAAAAGATAGATTTTTGACAAATTTCAAAATCTGTCAGATATTGTCCAAATCATTATTTATTTCATTTCTAGACATGTGAAATGCATGAACTAGGGCAAAAAAAGTGAAAAAAAATTGGTCTGATTTTTTTTAGTACTTTTCAGTTTTTCTTAGTTTTCACATAAGGTCCGGGGTCAGGACAAAAGACAGATTTTTGACAAATTTCAAAATCTGTCAGATATTGTCCAAATGATTTTTTATTTCACTTCTAGACATGTGAAATGCATGAACTAGGGCAAAAAAAGTGAAAAAAAATTGGTCTGATTTTTTTTAGTACTTTTCAGTTTTTCTTAGTTTTCACATAAGGTCCGGGGTCAGGACAAAAGACAGATTTTTTACAAATTTCCAAATATGTCAGATATTTTCCAAATCATTTTTTATTTCACTTCTAGACATGTGAAATGCATGAACTAGGGCAAAAAAGTGTAAAAAAATTGGTTTGATTTTTTTTAGTTCCTAGCAGTTTTTCTTAGTTTTCACATAAGGTCCGGGGTCAGGACAAAAGACAGAATTTTGACAAATTTCAAAATATGTCAGATATTGTCCAAATCATTTTTTATTTCACTTATAGACATGTGAAATGCATGAACTAGGGCAAAAAAGTGTAACAAAATTGGTTTGATTTTTTTTTAGTACTTTTCAGTTTTTCTTAGTTTTCACATAAGGTCCGGGGTCAGGACAAAAGACAGAATTTTGACAAATTTCAAAATATGTCAGATATTGTCCAAATCATTTTTTATTTCACTTATAGACATGTGAAATGCATGAACTAGGGCAAAAAAGTGTAACAAAATTGGTTTGATTTTTTTTAGTACCTTTCAGTTTTTTTTAGTTTTCACATCCGGGGTCAGGACAAAAGACAGATTTTTGACAAATTTCAAAATATGTCAGATATTGTCCAAATTATTTTTTATTTCACGTCTAGACATGTGAAATGCATGAACTAGGGCAAAAAAAGTGAATAAAAATTGGTCTGATTTTTTTTAGTACTTTTCAGTTTTTCTTAGTTTTCACATAAGGTCCGGGGTCAGGACAAAAGACAGATTTCTGACAAATTTCAAAATCTGTCAGATATTGTCCAAATCATTTTTTATCTAATTTCTAGACATGTGAAATGCATGAACTAGGGCAAAAAAAGTGAAAAAAAATTGGTCTGATTTTTTGTAGTACTTTTCAGTTTTTCTTAGTTTTCACGTAAGGTCCGGGGTCAGGAAAAAAGACAGATTTTTGACAAATTTCAAAATCTGTCAGATATTGTCCAAATCATTTTCTATTTAATTTCTAGACATGTGAAATGCATGAACTAGGGCAAGAAAGTGTAAAAAAATTGGTTTGATTTTTTTTTAGTACCTTGCAGTTTTTCTTAGTTTTCACATAAGGTCCGGGGTCAGGATAAAAGACAGATTTTTGACAAATTTCAAAATCTCTCAGATATTGTCCAAATTATTTTTTATTTCACTTCTAGACATGTGAAATGCATGAACTAGGGCAAAAAAAGTGAAAAAAAATTGGTCTGATTTTTTTTAGTACTTTTCAGTTTTTCTTAGTTTTCACGTAAGGTCCGGGGTCAGGAAAAAAGACAGATTTTTGACAAATTTCAAAATCTGTCAGATATTGTCCAAATGATTTTTTATTTCACTTCTAGACATGTGAAATGCATGAACTAGGGCAAAAAAGTGTAAAAAAATTGGTTTGATTTTTTTTAGTACCTTTCAGTTTTTCTTAGTTTTCACATAAGGTCCGGGGTCAGGACAAAAGATAGATTTTTGACAAATTTCAAAATCTGTCAGATATTGTCCAAATCATTATTTATTTCATTTCTAGACATGTGAAATGCATGAACTAGGGCAAAAAAAGTGAAAAAAAATTGGTCTGATTTTTTTTAGTACTTTTCAGTTTTTCTTAGTTTTCACATAAGGTCCGGGGTCAGGACAAAAGACAGATTTTTGACAAATTTCAAAATCTGTCAGATATTGTCCAAATGATTTTTTATTTCACTTCTAGACATGTGAAATGCATGAACTAGGGCAAAAAAAGTGAAAAAAAATTGGTCTGATTTTTTTTAGTACTTTTCAGTTTTTCTTAGTTTTCACATAAGGTCCGGGGTCAGGACAAAAGACAGATTTTTTACAAATTTCCAAATATGTCAGATATTTTCCAAATCATTTTTTATTTCACTTCTAGACATGTGAAATGCATGAACTAGGGCAAAAAAGTGTAAAAAAATTGGTTTGATTTTTTTTAGTTCCTAGCAGTTTTTCTTAGTTTTCACATAAGGTCCGGGGTCAGGACAAAAGACAGAATTTTGACAAATTTCAAAATATGTCAGATATTGTCCAAATCATTTTTTATTTCACTTATAGACATGTGAAATGCATGAACTAGGGCAAAAAAGTGTAACAAAATTGGTTTGATTTTTTTTTAGTACTTTTCAGTTTTTCTTAGTTTTCACATAAGGTCCGGGGTCAGGACAAAAGACAGAATTTTGACAAATTTCAAAATATGTCAGATATTGTCCAAATCATTTTTTATTTCACTTATAGACATGTGAAATGCATGAACTAGGGCAAAAAAGTGTAACAAAATTGGTTTGATTTTTTTTAGTACCTTTCAGTTTTTTTTAGTTTTCACATCCGGGGTCAGGACAAAAGACAGATTTTTGACAAATTTCAAAATATGTCAGATATTGTCCAAATTATTTTTTATTTCACGTCTAGACATGTGAAATGCATGAACTAGGGCAAAAAAAGTGAATAAAAATTGGTCTGATTTTTTTTAGTACTTTTCAGTTTTTCTTAGTTTTCACATAAGGTCCGGGGTCAGGACAAAAGACAGATTTCTGACAAATTTCAAAATCTGTCAGATATTGTCCAAATCATTTTTTATCTAATTTCTAGACATGTGAAATGCATGAACTAGGGCAAAAAAAGTGAAAAAAAATTGGTCTGATTTTTTGTAGTACTTTTCAGTTTTTCTTAGTTTTCACGTAAGGTCCGGGGTCAGGAAAAAAGACAGATTTTTGACAAATTTCAAAATCTGTCAGATATTGTCCAAATGATTTTTTATTTCACTTCTAGACATGTGAAATGCATGAACTAGGGCAAAAAAGTGTAAAAAAATTGGTTTGATTTTTTTTAGTACCTTTCAGTTTTTCTTAGTTTTCACATAAGGTCCAGGGTCAGGACAAAAGATAGATTTTTGACAAATTTCAAAATCTGTCAGATATTGTCCAAATCATTATTTATTTCATTTCTAGACATGTGAAATGCATGAACTAGGGCAAAAAAGTGAAAAAAAATTGGTCTGATTTTTTTTAGTACTTTTCAGTTTTTCTTAGTTTTCACATAATGTCCGGGGTCAGGACAAAAGACAGATTTTTGACAAATTTCAAAATCTGTCAGATATTGTCCAAATGATTTTTTATTTCACTTCTAGACATGTGAAATGCATGAACTAGGGCAAAAAAAGTGAAAAAAAATTGGTCTGATTTTTTTTAGTACTTTTCAGTTTTTCTTAGTTTTCACATAAGGTCCGGGGTCAGGACAAAAGACAGATTTTTGACAAATTTCAAAATCTGTCAGATATTGTCCAAATCATTTTCTATTTAATTTCTAGACATGTGAAATGCATGAACTAGGGCAAGAAAGTGTAAAAAAATTGGTTTGATTTTTTTTTAGTACCTTGCAGTTTTTCTTAGTTTTCACATAAGGTCCAGGGTCAGGATAAAAGACAGATTTCTGACAAATTTCAAAATCTGTCAGATATTGTCCAAATCATTTTTTATCTAATTTCTAGACATGTGAAATGCATGAACCAGGGCAAAAAAGTGTAAAAAAATTGCTTTGATTTTTTTTAGTACCTTTCAGTTTTTCTTAGTTTTCACATAAGGTCCGGGGTCAGGACAAAAGACAGATTTTTGACAAATTTCAAAATCTGTCAGATATTGTCCAAATCATTTTTTATTTCATTTCTAGACATGTGAAATGCATGAACTAGGGCAAAAAAAGTGAAAAAAAATTGGTCTGATTTTTTTTAGTACTTTTCAGTTTTTCTTAGTTTTCACGTAAGGTCCGGGGTCAGGAAAAAAGACAGATTTTTGACAAATTTCAAAATCTGTCAGATATTGTCCAAATGATTTTTTATTTCACTTCTAGACATGTGAAATGCATGAACTAGGGCAAAAAAGTGTAAAAAAATTGGTTTGATTTTTTTTAGTACCTTTCAGTTTTTCTTAGTTTTCACATAAGGTCCGGGGTCAGGACAAAAGATAGATTTTTGACAAATTTCAAAATCTGTCAGATATTGTCCAAATCATTATTTATTTCATTTCTAGACATGTGAAATGCATGAACTAGGGCAAAAAAAGTGAAAAAAAATTGGTCTGATTTTTTTTAGTACTTTTCAGTTTTTCTTAGTTTTCACATAAGGTCCGGGGTCAGGACAAAAGACAGATTTTTGACAAATTTCAAAATCTGTCAGATATTGTCCAAATGATTTTTTATTTCACTTCTAGACATGTGAAATGCATGAACTAGGGCAAAAAAAGTGAAAAAAAATTGGTCTGATTTTTTTTAGTACTTTTCAGTTTTTCTTAGTTTTCACATAAGGTCCGGGGTCAGGACAAAAGACAGATTTTTGACAAATTTCAAAATCTGTCAGATATTGTCCAAATGATTTTTTATTTCACTTCTAGACATGTGAAATGCATGAACTAGGGCAAAAAAAGTGAAAAAAAATTGGTCTGATTTTTTTTAGTACTTTTCAGTTTTTCTTAGTTTTCACATAAGGTCCGGGGTCAGGACAAAAGACAGATTTTTTACAAATTTCCAAATATGTCAGATATTTTCCAAATCATTTTTTATTTCACTTCTAGACATGTGAAATGCATGAACTAGGGCAAAAAAGTGTAAAAAAATTGGTTTGATTTTTTTTAGTTCCTAGCAGTTTTTCTTAGTTTTCACATAAGGTCCGGGGTCAGGACAAAAGACAGAATTTTGACAAATTTCAAAATATGTCAGATATTGTCCAAATCATTTTTTATTTCACTTATAGACATGTGAAATGCATGAACTAGGGCAAAAAAGTGTAACAAAATTGGTTTGATTTTTTTTTAGTACTTTTCAGTTTTTCTTACTTTTCACATAAGGTCCGGGGTCAGGACAAAAGACAGAATTTTGACAAATTTCAAAATATGTCAGATATTGTCCAAATCATTTTTTATTTCACTTATAGACATGTGAAATGCATGAACTAGGGCAAAAAAGTGTAAAAAAATTGGTTTGATTTTTTTTAGTACCTTTCAGTTTTTTTTAGTTTTCACATAAGGTCCGGGGTCAGGACAAAAGACAGATTTTTGACAAATTTCAAAATCTGTCAGATATTGTCCAAATCATTTTTTATTTCATTTCTAGACATGTGAAATGCATGAACTAGGGCAAAAAAAGTGAAAAAAAATTGGTCTGATTTTTTTTAGTACTTTTCAGTTTTTCTTAGTTTTCACGTAAGGTCCGGGGTCAGGACAAAAGACAGATTTCTGACAAATTTCAAAATCTGTCAGATATTGTCCAAATCATTTTTTATCTAATTTCTAGACATGTGAAATGCATGAACCAGGGCAAAAAAGTGTAAAAAAATTGCTTTGATTTTTTTTTAGTACCTTTCAGTTTTTCTTAGTTTTCACATAAGGTCCGGGGTCAGGACAAAAGACAGATTTTTGACAAATTTCAAAATCTGTCAGATATTGTCCAAATCATTTTTTATTTCACTTCTAGACATGTGAAATGCATGAACTAGGGCAAAAAAAGTGAAAAAACATTGGTCTGATTTTTTTTAGTACTTTTCAGTTTTTCTTAGTTTTCACATAAGGTCCGGGGTCAGGACAAAAGACAGATTTTTTACAAATTTCAAAATATGTCAGATATTGTCCAAATCATTTTTTATTTCACTTCTAGACATGTGAAATGCATGAACTAGGGCAAAAAAGTGTAAAAAAATTGGTTTGATTTTTTTTTAGTACTTTTCAGTTTTTCTTAGTTTTCACATAAGGTCCGGGGTCAGGACAAAAGACAGATTTTTGACAAATTTCAAAATCTGTCAGATATTGTCCAAATCATTTTCTATTTAATTTCTAGACATGTGAAATGCATGAACTAGGGCAAGAAAGTGTAAAAAAATTGGTTTGATTTTTTTTTAGTACCTTGCAGTTTTTCTTAGTTTTCACATAAGGTCCGGGGTCAGGATAAAAGACAGATTTTTGACAAATTTCAAAATCTGTCAGATATTGTCCAAATGATTTTTTATTTCACTTCTAGACATGTGAAATGCATGAACTAGGGCAAAAAAAGTGAAAAAAAATTGGTCTGATTTTTTTTAGTACTTTTCAGTTTTTCTTAGTTTTCACATAAGGTCCGGGGTCAGGACAAAAGACAGATTTTTGACAAATTTCAAAATCTGTCAGATATTGTCCAAATCATTTTCTATTTAATTTCTAGACATGTGAAATGCATGAACTAGGGCAAGAAAGTGTAAAAAAATTGGTTTGATTTTTTTTTAGTACCTTGCAGTTTTTCTTAGTTTTCACATAAGGTCCAGGGTCAGGATAAAAGACAGATTTCTGACAAATTTCAAAATCTGTCAGATATTGTCCAAATCATTTTTTATCTAATTTCTAGACATGTGAAATGCATGAACCAGGGCAAAAAAGTGTAAAAAAATTGCTTTGATTTTTTTTAGTACCTTTCAGTTTTTCTTAGTTTTCACATAAGGTCCGGGGTCAGGACAAAAGACAGATTTTTGACAAATTTCAAAATCTGTCAGATATTGTCCAAATCATTTTTTATTTCATTTCTAGACATGTGAAATGCATGAACTAGGGCAAAAAAAGTGAAAAAAAATTGGTCTGATTTTTTTTAGTACTTTTCAGTTTTTCTTAGTTTTCACGTAAGGTCCGGGGTCAGGAAAAAAGACAGATTTTTGACAAATTTCAAAATCTGTCAGATATTGTCCAAATGATTTTTTATTTCACTTCTAGACATGTGAAATGCATGAACTAGGGCAAAAAAGTGTAAAAAAATTGGTTTGATTTTTTTTAGTACCTTTCAGTTTTTCTTAGTTTTCACATAAGGTCCGGGGTCAGGACAAAAGATAGATTTTTGACAAATTTCAAAATCTGTCAGATATTGTCCAAATCATTATTTATTTCATTTCTAGACATGTGAAATGCATGAACTAGGGCAAAAAAAGTGAAAAAAAATTGGTCTGATTTTTTTTAGTACTTTTCAGTTTTTCTTAGTTTTCACATAAGGTCCGGGGTCAGGACAAAAGACAGATTTTTGACAAATTTCAAAATCTGTCAGATATTGTCCAAATGATTTTTTATTTCACTTCTAGACATGTGAAATGCATGAACTAGGGCAAAAAAAGTGAAAAAAAATTGGTCTGATTTTTTTTAGTACTTTTCAGTTTTTCTTAGTTTTCACATAAGGTCCGGGGTCAGGACAAAAGACAGATTTTTGACAAATTTCAAAATCTGTCAGATATTGTCCAAATGATTTTTTATTTCACTTCTAGACATGTGAAATGCATGAACTAGGGCAAAAAAAGTGAAAAAAAATTGGTCTGATTTTTTTTAGTACTTTTCAGTTTTTCTTAGTTTTCACATAAGGTCCGGGGTCAGGACAAAAGACAGATTTTTTACAAATTTCCAAATATGTCAGATATTTTCCAAATCATTTTTTATTTCACTTCTAGACATGTGAAATGCATGAACTAGGGCAAAAAAGTGTAAAAAAATTGGTTTGATTTTTTTTAGTTCCTAGCAGTTTTTCTTAGTTTTCACATAAGGTCCGGGGTCAGGACAAAAGACAGAATTTTGACAAATTTCAAAATATGTCAGATATTGTCCAAATCATTTTTTATTTCACTTATAGACATGTGAAATGCATGAACTAGGGCAAAAAAGTGTAACAAAATTGGTTTGATTTTTTTTTAGTACTTTTCAGTTTTTCTTACTTTTCACATAAGGTCCGGGGTCAGGACAAAAGACAGAATTTTGACAAATTTCAAAATATGTCAGATATTGTCCAAATCATTTTTTATTTCACTTATAGACATGTGAAATGCATGAACTAGGGCAAAAAAGTGTAAAAAAATTGGTTTGATTTTTTTTAGTACCTTTCAGTTTTTTTTAGTTTTCACATAAGGTCCGGGGTCAGGACAAAAGACAGATTTTTGACAAATTTCAAAATCTGTCAGATATTGTCCAAATCATTTTTTATTTCATTTCTAGACATGTGAAATGCATGAACTAGGGCAAAAAAAGTGAAAAAAAATTGGTCTGATTTTTTTTAGTACTTTTCAGTTTTTCTTAGTTTTCACGTAAGGTCCGGGGTCAGGACAAAAGACAGATTTCTGACAAATTTCAAAATCTGTCAGATATTGTCCAAATCATTTTTTATCTAATTTCTAGACATGTGAAATGCATGAACCAGGGCAAAAAAGTGTAAAAAAATTGCTTTGATTTTTTTTTAGTACCTTTCAATTTTTCTTAGTTTTCACATAAGGTCCGGGGTCAGGACAAAAGACAGATTTTTGACAAATTTCAAAATCTGTCAGATATTGTCCAAATCATTTTTTATTTCACTTCTAGACATGTGAAATGCATGAACTAGGGCAAAAAAAGTGAAAAAACATTGGTCTGATTTTTTTTAGTACTTTTCAGTTTTTCTTAGTTTTCACATAAGGTCCGGGGTCAGGACAAAAGACAGATTTTTTACAAATTTCAAAATATGTCAGATATTGTCCAAATCATTTTTTATTTCACTTCTAGACATGTGAAATGCATGAACTAGGGCAAAAAAGTGTAAAAAAATTGGTTTGATTTTTTTTTAGTACTTTTCAGTTTTTCTTAGTTTTCACATAAGGTCCGGGGTCAGGACAAAAGACAGATTTTTGACAAATTTCAAAATCTGTCAGATATTGTCCAAATCATTTTCTATTTAATTTCTAGACATGTGAAATGCATGAACTAGGGCAAGAAAGTGTAAAAAAATTGGTTTGATTTTTTTTTAGTACCTTGCAGTTTTTCTTAGTTTTCACATAAGGTCCGGGGTCAGGATAAAAGACAGATTTTTGACAAATTTCAAAATCTCTCAGATATTGTCCAAATTATTTTTTATTTCACTTCTAGACATGTGAAATGCATGAACTAGGGCAAAAAAAGTGAAAAAAAATTGGTCTGATTTTTTTTAGTACTTTTCAGTTTTTCTTAGTTTTCACGTAAGGTCCGGGGTCAGGAAAAAAGACAGATTTTTGACAAATTTCAAAATCTGTCAGATATTGTCCAAATGATTTTTTATTTCACTTCTAGACATGTGAAATGCATGAACTAGGGCAAAAAAGTGTAAAAAAATTGGTTTGATTTTTTTTAGTACCTTTCAGTTTTTCTTAGTTTTCACATAAGGTCCGGGGTCAGGACAAAAGATAGATTTTTGACAAATTTCAAAATCTGTCAGATATTGTCCAAATCATTATTTATTTCATTTCTAGACATGTGAAATGCATGAACTAGGGCAAAAAAAGTGAAAAAAAATTGGTCTGATTTTTTTTAGTACTTTTCAGTTTTTCTTAGTTTTCACATAAGGTCCGGGGTCAGGACAAAAGACAGATTTTTGACAAATTTCAAAATCTGTCAGATATTGTCCAAATGATTTTTTATTTCACTTCTAGACATGTGAAATGCATGAACTAGGGCAAAAAAAGTGAAAAAAAATTGGTCTGATTTTTTTTAGTACTTTTCAGTTTTTCTTAGTTTTCACATAAGGTCCGGGGTCAGGACAAAAGACAGATTTTTTACAAATTTCCAAATATGTCAGATATTTTCCAAATCATTTTTTATTTCACTTCTAGACATGTGAAATGCATGAACTAGGGCAAAAAAGTGTAAAAAAATTTGTTTGATTTTTTTTAGTTCCTAGCAGTTTTTCTTAGTTTTCACATAAGGTCCGGGGTCAGGACAAAAGACAGATTTTTGACAAATTTCAAAATATGTCAGATATTGTCCAAATTATTTTTTATTTCACGTCTAGACATGTGAAATGCATGAACTAGGGCAAAAAAAGTGAATAAAAATTGGTCTGATTTTTTTTAGTACTTTTCAGTTTTTCTTAGTTTTCACATAAGGTCCGGGGTCAGGACAAAAGACAGATTTCTGACAAATTTCAAAATCTGTCAGATATTGTCCAAATCATTTTTTATCTAATTTCTAGACATGTGAAATGCATGAACCAGGGCAAAAAAGTGTAAAAAAATTGCTTTGATTTTTTTTTAGTACCTTTCAGTTTTTCTTAGTTTTCACATAAGGTCCGGGGTCAGGACAAAAGACAGATTTTTGACAAATTTCAAAATCTGTCAGATATTGTCCAAATCATTTTTTATTTCACTTCTAGACATGTGAAATGCATGAACTAGGGCAAAAAAAGTGAAAAAACATTGGTCTGATTTTTTTTAGTACTTTTCAGTTTTTCTTAGTTTTCACATAAGGTCCGGGGTCAGGACAAAAGACAGATTTTTTACAAATTTCAAAATATGTCAGATATTGTCCAAATCATTTTTTATTTCACTTCTAGACATGTGAAATGCATGAACTAGGGCAAAAAAGTGTAAAAAAATTGGTTTGATTTTTTTTTAGTACTTTTCAGTTTTTCTTAGTTTTCACATAAGGTCCGGGGTCAGGACAAAAGACAGATTTTTGACAAATTTCAAAATCTGTCAGATATTGTCCAAATCATTTTCTATTTAATTTCTAGACATGTGAAATGCATGAACTAGGGCAAGAAAGTGTAAAAAAATTGGTTTGATTTTTTTTTAGTACCTTGCAGTTTTTCTTAGTTTTCACATAAGGTCCGGGGTCAGGATAAAAGACAGATTTTTGACAAATTTCAAAATCTCTCAGATATTGTCCAAATTATTTTTTATTTCACTTCTAGACATGTGAAATGCATGAACTAGGGCAAAAAAAGTGAAAAAAAATTGGTCTGATTTTTTTTAGTACTTTTCAGTTTTTCTTAGTTTTCACGTAAGGTCCGGGGTCAGGAAAAAAGACAGATTTTTGACAAATTTCAAAATCTGTCAGATATTGTCCAAATGATTTTTTATTTCACTTCTAGACATGTGAAATGCATGAACTAGGGCAAAAAAGTGTAAAAAAATTGGTTTGATTTTTTTTAGTACCTTTCAGTTTTTCTTAGTTTTCACATAAGGTCCGGGGTCAGGACAAAAGATAGATTTTTGACAAATTTCAAAATCTGTCAGATATTGTCCAAATCATTATTTATTTCATTTCTAGACATGTGAAATGCATGAACTAGGGCAAAAAAAGTGAAAAAAAATTGGTCTGATTTTTTTTAGTACTTTTCAGTTTTTCTTAGTTTTCACATAAGGTCCGGGGTCAGGACAAAAGACAGATTTTTGACAAATTTCAAAATCTGTCAGATATTGTCCAAATGATTTTTTATTTCACTTCTAGACATGTGAAATGCATGAACTAGGGCAAAAAAAGTGAAAAAAAATTGGTCTGATTTTTTTTAGTACTTTTCAGTTTTTCTTAGTTTTCACATAAGGTCCGGGGTCAGGACAAAAGACAGATTTTTTACAAATTTCCAAATATGTCAGATATTTTCCAAATCATTTTTTATTTCACTTCTAGACATGTGAAATGCATGAACTAGGGCAAAAAAGTGTAAAAAAATTTGTTTGATTTTTTTTAGTTCCTAGCAGTTTTTCTTAGTTTTCACATAAGGTCCGGGGTCAGGACAAAAGACAGATTTTTGACAAATTTCAAAATATGTCAGATATTGTCCAAATTATTTTTTATTTCACGTCTAGACATGTGAAATGCATGAACTAGGGCAAAAAAAGTGAATAAAAATTGGTCTGATTTTTTTTAGTACTTTTCAGTTTTTCTTAGTTTTCACATAAGGTCCGGGGTCAGGACAAAAGACAGATTTCTGACAAATTTCAAAATCTGTCAGATATTGTCCAAATCATTTTTTATCTAATTTCTAGACATGTGAAATGCATGAACCAGGGCAAAAAAGTGTAAAAAAATTGCTTTGATTTTTTTTTAGTACCTTTCAGTTTTTCTTAGTTTTCACATAAGGTCCGGGGTCAGGACAAAAGACAGATTTTTGACAAATTTCAAAATCTGTCAGATATTGTCCAAATCATTTTTTATTTCACTTCTAGACATGTGAAATGCATGAACTAGGGCAAAAAAAGTGAAAAAACATTGGTCTGATTTTTTTTAGTACTTTTCAGTTTTTCTTAGTTTTCACATAAGGTCCGGGGTCAGGACAAAAGACAGATTTTTTACAAATTTCAAAATATGTCAGATATTGTCCAAATCATTTTTTATTTCACTTCTAGACATGTGAAATGCATGAACTAGGGCAAAAAAGTGTAAAAAAATTGGTTTGATTTTTTTTTAGTACTTTTCAGTTTTTCTTAGTTTTCACATAAGGTCCGGGGTCAGGACAAAAGACAGATTTTTGACAAATTTCAAAATCTGTCAGATATTGTCCAAATCATTTTCTATTTAATTTCTAGACATGTGAAATGCATGAACTAGGGCAAGAAAGTGTAAAAAAATTGGTTTGATTTTTTTTTAGTACCTTGCAGTTTTTCTTAGTTTTCACATAAGGTCCGGGGTCAGGATAAAAGACAGATTTTTGACAAATTTCAAAATCTCTCAGATATTGTCCAAATTATTTTTTATTTCACTTCTAGACATGTGAAATGCATGAACTAGGGCAAAAAAAGTGAAAAAAAATTGGTCTGATTTTTTTTAGTACTTTTCAGTTTTTCTTAGTTTTCACGTAAGGTCCGGGGTCAGGAAAAAAGACAGATTTTTGACAAATTTCAAAATCTGTCAGATATTGTCCAAATGATTTTTTATTTCACTTCTAGACATGTGAAATGCATGAACTAGGGCAAAAAAGTGTAAAAAAATTGGTTTGATTTTTTTTAGTACCTTTCAGTTTTTCTTAGTTTTCACATAAGGTCCGGGGTCAGGACAAAAGATAGATTTTTGACAAATTTCAAAATCTGTCAGATATTGTCCAAATCATTATTTATTTCATTTCTAGACATGTGAAATGCATGAACTAGGGCAAAAAAAGTGAAAAA
The DNA here is from genome assembly GCF_046254945.1 of Alosa pseudoharengus. Lineage (NCBI taxonomy): Eukaryota > Metazoa > Chordata > Actinopteri > Clupeiformes > Clupeidae > Alosa > Alosa pseudoharengus. Next base: position 139,383 of record NW_027468854.1, read on the forward strand.
AAATTGGTCTGATTTTTTTTAGTACTTTTCAGTTTTTCTTAGTTTTCACATAAGGTCCGGGGTCAGGACAAAAGACAGATTTTTGACAAATTTCAAAATCTGTCAGATATTGTCCAAATGATTTTTTATTTCACTTCTAGACATGTGAAATGCATGAACTAGGGCAAAAAAAGTGAAAAAAAATTGGTCTGATTTTTTTTAGTACTTTTCAGTTTTTCTTAGTTTTCACATAAGGTCCGGGGTCAGGACAAAAGACAGATTTTTTACAAATTTCCAAATATGTCAGATATTTTCCAAATCATTTTTTATTTCACTTCTAGACATGTGAAATGCATGAACTAGGGCAAAAAAGTGTAAAAAAATTGGTTTGATTTTTTTTAGTTCCTAGCAGTTTTTCTTAGTTTTCACATAAGGTCCGGGGTCAGGACAAAAGACAGATTTTTGACAAATTTCAAAATATGTCAGATATTGTCCAAATTATTTTTTATTTCACGTCTAGACATGTGAAATGCATGAACTAGGGCAAAAAAAGTGAATAAAAATTGGTCTGATTTTTTTTAGTACTTTTCAGTTTTTCTTAGTTTTCACATAAGGTCCGGGGTCAGGACAAAAGACAGATTTCTGACAAATTTCAAAATCTGTCAGATATTGTCCAAATCATTTTTTATCTAATTTCTAGACATGTGAAATGCATGAACCAGGGCAAAAAAGTGTAAAAAAATTGCTTTGATTTTTTTTTAGTACCTTTCAGTTTTTCTTAGTTTTCACATAAGGTCCGGGGTCAGGACAAAAGACAGATTTTTGACAAATTTCAAAATCTGTCAGATATTGTCCAAATCATTTTTTATTTCATTTCTAGACATGTGAAATGCATGAACTAGGGCAAAAAAAGTGAAAAAAAATTGGTCTGATTTTTTTTAGTACTTTTCAGTTTTTCTTAGTTTTCACGTAAGGTCCGGGGTCAGGAAAAAAGACAGATTTTTGACAAATTTCAAAATCTGTCAGATATTGTCCAAATGATTTTTTATTTCACTTCTAGACATGTGAAATGCATGAACTAGGGCAAAAAAGTGTAAAAAAATTGGTTTGATTTTTTTTAGTTCCTTGCAGTTTTTCTTAGTTTTCACATAAGGTCCGGGGTCAGGATAAAAGACAGATTTTTGACAAATTTCAAAATATGTCAGATATTGTCCAAATTATTTTTTATTTCACGTCTAGACATGTGAAATGCATGAACTAGTGCAAAAAAGTGTAACAAAATTGATTTGATTTTTTTTTAGTACTTTTCAGTTTTTCTTAGTTTTCACATAAGGTCCGGGGTCAGGACAAAAGACAGATTTTTGACAAATTTCAAAATATGTCAGATATTGTCCAAATTATTTTTTATTTCACGTCTAGACATGTGAAATGCATGAACTAGTGCAAAAAAGTGTAACAAAATTGATTTGATTTTTTTTTAGTACTTTTCAGTTTTTCTTAGTTTTCACATAAGGTCCGGGGTCAGGACAAAAGACAGATTTTTGACAAATTTCAAAATATGTCAGATATTGTCCAAATAATTTTTTATTTCACTTCTAGACATGTGAAATGTATGAACTAGGGCAAAAAAGTGTAAAAAAATTGGTTTGATTTTTTTTAGTACCTTTCAGTTTTTCTTAGTTTTCACATAAGGTCCAGGGTCAGGACAAAAGACAGATTTTTGACAAATTTCAAAATCTGTCAGATATTGTCCAAATCATTTTTTATTTCATTTCTAGACATGTGAAATGCATGAACTAGGGCAAAAAAGGTGAAAAAAAATTGGTCTGATTTTTTTTAGTACCTTTCAGTTTTTCTTAGTTTTCACATAAGGTCCGGGGTCAGGACAAAAGACAGATTTTTGACAAATTTCAAAATATGTCAGATATTGTCCAAATCATTTTTTATTTCACTTCTAGACATGTGAAATGCATGAACTAGGGCAAAAAAGTGTAAAAAAAAATTGGTTTGATTTTTTTTAGTACCTTTCAGTTTTTCTTAGTTTTCACATAAGGTCCGGGGTCAGGACAAAAGACAGATTTTTGACAAATTTCAAAATCTGTCAGATATTGTCCAAATCATTTTTTATTTCATTTCTAGACATGTCAAATGCATGAACTAGTGCAAAAAAGTGTAACAAAATTGGTTTGATTTTTTTTAGTACTTTTCAGTTTTTCTTAGTTTTCACATAAGGTCCGGGGTCAGGATAAAAGACAGATTTTTGACAAATTTCAAAATCTCTCAGATATTGTCCAAATTATTTTTTATTTCACTTCTAGACATGTGAAATGCATGAACTAGGGCAAAAAAAGTGAAAAAAAATTGGTCTGATTTTTTTTTAGTACCTTGCAGTTTTTCTTAGTTTTCACATAAGGTCCGGGGTCAGGACAAAAGACAGATTTTTGACAAATTTCTAAATATGTCAGATATTGTCCAAATTATTTTTTATTTCACGTCTAGACATGTGAAATGCATGAACTAGGGCAAAAAAGTGTAACAAAAATGGTTTGATTTTTTTTAGTACCTTTCAGTTTTTCTTAGTTTTCACACAAGGTCCGGGGTCAGGACAAAAGACAGATTTTTGACAAATTTCAAAATATGTCAGATATTGTCCAAATTATTTTTTATTTCACGTCTAGACATGTGAAATGCACGAACTAGTGCAAAAAAGTGTAACAAAATTGGTTTGATTTTTTTTAGTACTTTTCAGTTTTTCTTAGTTTTCACATAAGGTCCGGGGTCAGGATAAAAGACAGATTTTTGACAAATTTCAAAATATGTCAGATATTGTCCAAATTATTTTTTATTTCACTTCTAGACATGTGAAATGCATGAACTAGGGCAAAAAAAGTGAAAACAAATTGGTTTGATTTTTTTTAGTACCTTTCAGTTTTTCTTAGTTTTCACACAAGGTCCGGGGTCAGGATAAAAGACAGATTTTTGACAAATTTCAAAATCTCTCAGATATTGTCCAAATTATTTTTTATTTCACTTCTAGACATGTGAAATGCATGAACTAGGGCAAAAAAAGTGAAAAAAAATTGGTCTGATTTTTTTTAGTACTTTTCAGTTTTTCTTAGTTTTCACGTAAGGTCCGGGGTCAGGAAAAAAGACAGATTTTTGACAAATTTCAAAATCTGTCAGATATTGTCCAAATGATTTTTTATTTCACTTCTAGACATGTGAAATGCATGAACTAGGGCAAAAAAGTGTAAAAAAATTGGTTTGATTTTTTTTAGTACCTTTCAGTTTTTCTTAGTTTTCACATAAGGTCCGGGGTCAGGACAAAAGATAGATTTTTGACAAATTTCAAAATCTGTCAGATATTGTCCAAATCATTATTTATTTCATTTCTAGACATGTGAAATGCATGAACTAGGGCAAAAAAAGTGAAAAAAAATTGGTCTGATTTTTTTTAGTACTTTTCAGTTTTTCTTAGTTTTCACATAAGGTCCGGGGTCAGGACAAAAGACAGATTTTTGACAAATTTCAAAATCTGTCAGATATTGTCCAAATGATTTTTTATTTCACTTCTAGACATGTGAAATGCATGAACTAGGGCAAAAAAAGTGAAAAAAAATTGGTCTGATTTTTTTTAGTACTTTTCAGTTTTTCTTAGTTTTCACATAAGGTCCGGGGTCAGGACAAAAGACAGATTTTTTACAAATTTCCAAATATGTCAGATATTTTCCAAATCATTTTTTATTTCACTTCTAGACATGTGAAATGCATGAACTAGGGCAAAAAAGTGTAAAAAAATTGGTTTGATTTTTTTTAGTTCCTAGCAGTTTTTCTTAGTTTTCACATAAGGTCCGGGGTCAGGACAAAAGACAGATTTTTGACAAATTTCAAAATATGTCAGATATTGTCCAAATTATTTTTTATTTCACGTCTAGACATGTGAAATGCATGAACTAGGGCAAAAAAAGTGAATAAAAATTGGTCTGATTTTTTTTAGTACTTTTCAGTTTTTCTTAGTTTTCACATAAGGTCCGGGGTCAGGACAAAAGACAGATTTCTGACAAATTTCAAAATCTGTCAGATATTGTCCAAATCATTTTTTATCTAATTTCTAGACATGTGAAATGCATGAACCAGGGCAAAAAAGTGTAAAAAAATTGCTTTGATTTTTTTTTAGTACCTTTCAGTTTTTCTTAGTTTTCACATAAGGTCCGGGGTCAGGACAAAAGACAGATTTTTGACAAATTTCAAAATCTGTCAGATATTGTCCAAATCATTTTTTATTTCATTTCTAGACATGTGAAATGCATGAACTAGGGCAAAAAAAGTGAAAAAAAATTGGTCTGATTTTTTTTAGTACTTTTCAGTTTTTCTTAGTTTTCACGTAAGGTCCGGGGTCAGGAAAAAAGACAGATTTTTGACAAATTTCAAAATCTGTCAGATATTGTCCAAATGATTTTTTATTTCACTTCTAGACATGTGAAATGCATGAACTAGGGCAAAAAAGTGTAAAAAAATTGGTTTGATTTTTTTTAGTTCCTTGCAGTTTTTCTTAGTTTTCACATAAGGTCCGGGGTCAGGATAAAAGACAGATTTTTGACAAATTTCAAAATATGTCAGATATTGTCCAAATTATTTTTTATTTCACGTCTAGACATGTGAAATGCATGAACTAGTGCAAAAAAGTGTAACAAAATTGATTTGATTTTTTTTTAGTACTTTTCAGTTTTTCTTAGTTTTCACATAAGGTCCGGGGTCAGGACAAAAGACAGATTTTTGACAAATTTCAAAATATGTCAGATATTGTCCAAATTATTTTTTATTTCACGTCTAGACATGTGAAATGCATGAACTAGTGCAAAAAAGTGTAACAAAATTGATTTGATTTTTTTTTAGTACTTTTCAGTTTTTCTTAGTTTTCACATAAGGTCCGGGGTCAGGACAAAAGACAGATTTTTGACAAATTTCAAAATATGTCAGATATTGTCCAAATAATTTTTTATTTCACTTCTAGACATGTGAAATGTATGAACTAGGGCAAAAAAGTGTAAAAAAATTGGTTTGATTTTTTTTAGTACCTTTCAGTTTTTCTTAGTTTTCACATAAGGTCCAGGGTCAGGACAAAAGACAGATTTTTGACAAATTTCAAAATCTGTCAGATATTGTCCAAATCATTTTTTATTTCATTTCTAGACATGTGAAATGCATGAACTAGGGCAAAAAAGGTGAAAAAAAATTGGTCTGATTTTTTTTAGTACCTTTCAGTTTTTCTTAGTTTTCACATAAGGTCCGGGGTCAGGACAAAAGACAGATTTTTGACAAATTTCAAAATATGTCAGATATTGTCCAAATCATTTTTTATTTCACTTCTAGACATGTGAAATGCATGAACTAGGGCAAAAAAGTGTAAAAAAAAATTGGTTTGATTTTTTTTAGTACCTTTCAGTTTTTCTTAGTTTTCACATAAGGTCCGGGGTCAGGACAAAAGACAGATTTTTGACAAATTTCAAAATCTGTCAGATATTGTCCAAATCATTTTTTATTTCATTTCTAGACATGTCAAATGCATGAACTAGTGCAAAAAAGTGTAACAAAATTGGTTTGATTTTTTTTAGTACTTTTCAGTTTTTCTTAGTTTTCACATAAGGTCCGGGGTCAGGATAAAAGACAGATTTTTGACAAATTTCAAAATCTCTCAGATATTGTCCAAATTATTTTTTATTTCACTTCTAGACATGTGAAATGCATGAACTAGGGCAAAAAAAGTGAAAAAAAATTGGTCTGATTTTTTTTTAGTACCTTGCAGTTTTTCTTAGTTTTCACATAAGGTCCGGGGTCAGGACAAAAGACAGATTTTTGACAAATTTCTAAATATGTCAGATATTGTCCAAATTATTTTTTATTTCACGTCTAGACATGTGAAATGCATGAACTAGGGCAAAAAAGTGTAACAAAAATGGTTTGATTTTTTTTAGTACCTTTCAGTTTTTCTTAGTTTTCACACAAGGTCCGGGGTCAGGACAAAAGACAGATTTTTGACAAATTTCAAAATATGTCAGATATTGTCCAAATTATTTTTTATTTCACGTCTAGACATGTGAAATGCACGAACTAGTGCAAAAAAGTGTAACAAAATTGGTTTGATTTTTTTTAGTACTTTTCAGTTTTTCTTAGTTTTCACATAAGGTCCGGGGTCAGGATAAAAGACAGATTTTTGACAAATTTCAAAATATGTCAGATATTGTCCAAATTATTTTTTATTTCACTTCTAGACATGTGAAATGCATGAACTAGGGCAAAAAAAGTGAAAACAAATTGGTCTGATTTTTTTTTGTACTTTTCAGTTTTTCTTAGTTTTCACATTAGGTCCGGGGTCAGGACAAAAGACAGATTTTTGACAAATTTCAAAATATGTCAGATATTGTCCAAATTATTTTTTATTTCACGTCTAGACATGTGAAATGCACGAACTAGTGCAAAATAGTGTAACAAAATTGGTTTGATTTTTTTTAGTACCTTTCAGTTTTTCTTAGTTTTCACACAAGGTCCGGGGTCAGGACAAAAGACAGATTTTTGACAAATTTCAAAATATGTCAGATATTGTCCAAATTATTTTTTATTTCACTTCTAGACATGTGAAATGCATGAACTATGGCAAAAAAAGTGAAAAAAAATTGGTCTGATTTTTTTTAGTACTTTTCAGTTTTTCTTAGTTTTCACATAAGGTCCGGGGTCAGGACAAAAGACAGATTTTTGACAAATTTCAAAATATGTCAGATATTGTCCAAATCATTTTTTATTTCATTTCTAGACATGTGAAATGCATGAACTAGTGCAAAAAAGTTTAAAAAAATTGATTTGATTTTTTTTTAGTACTTTTCAGTTTTTCTTAGTTTTCACATAAGGTCCGGGGTCAGGACAAAAGACAGATTTTTGACAAATTTCAAAATCTGTCAGATATTGTCCAAATAATTTTTTATTTCACTTCTAGACATGTGAAATGCATGAACTAGGGCAAAAAAAGTGAAAAAAAATTGGTCTGATTTTTTTTTAGTACCTTGCAGTTTTTCTTAGTTTTCACATAAGGTCCGGGGTCAGGACAAAAGACAGATTTTTGACAAATTTCTAAATATGTCAGATATTGTCCAAATTATTTTTTATTTCACGTCTAGACATGTGAAATGCATGAACTAGGGCAAAAAAGTGTAACAAAAATGGTTTGATTTTTTTTAGTACCTTTCAGTTTTTCTTAGTTTTCACACAAGGTCCGGGGTCAGGACAAAAGACAGATTTTTGACAAATTTCAAAATGTGTCAGATATTGTCCAAATTATTTTTTATTTCACGTCTAGACATGTGAAATGCACGAACTAGTGCAAAAAAGTGTAACAAAATTGGTTTGATTTTTTTTAGTACCTTTCAGTTTTTCTTAGTTTTCACACAAGGTCCGGGGTCAGGACAAAAGACAGATTTTTGACAAATTTCAAAATATGTCAGATATTGTCCAAATTATTTTTTATTTCACTTCTAGACATGTGAAATGCATGAACTAGGGCAAAAAAAGTGAAAAAAAATTGGTCTGATTTTTTTTTAGTACCTTGCCGTTTTTCTTAGTTTTCACATAAGGTCCGGGGTCAGGACAAAAGACAGATTTTTGACAAATTTCAAAATATGTCAGATATTGTCCAAATTATTTTTTATTTAACTTCTAGACATGTGAAATGCATGAACTAGGGCAAAAAAAGTGAAAACAAATTGGTCTGATTTTTTTTAGTACTTTTCAGTTTTTCTTAGTTTTCACATAAGGTCCGGGGTCAGGACAAAAGACAGATTTTTGACAAATTTCAAAATCTGTCAGATATTGTCCAAATCATTTTTTATTTCACTTCTAGACATGTGAAATGCACGAACAAGTGCAAAAAAGTGTAACAAAATTGGTTTGATTTTTTTTAGTACCTTTCAGTTTTTCTTAGTTTTCTCACAAGGTCCGGGGTCAGGACAAAAGACAGATTTTTGACAAATTTCAAAATATGTCAGATATTGTCCAAATTATTTTTTATTTCACGTCTAGACATGTGAAATGCATGAACAAGTGCAAAAAAGTGTAACAAAATTGGTTTGATTTTTTTTAGTACCTTTCAGTTTTTCTTAGTTTTCACATAAGGTCCGGGGTCAGGACAAAAGGCAGATTTTTGACAAATTTCAAAATGTGTCAGATATTGTCCAAATTATTTTTTATTTCACGTCTAGACATGTGAAATGCATGAACAAGTGCAAAAAAGTGTAACAAAATTGGTTTGATTTTTTTTAGTACCTTTCAGTTTTTCTTAGTTTTCACATAAGGTCCGGGGTCAGGACAAAAGACAGATTTTTGACAAATTTCAAAATATGTCAGATATTGTCCAAATTATTTTTTATTTCACTTCTAGACATGTGAAATGCATGAACTAGGGCAAAAAAAGTGAAAACAAATTGGTCTGATTTTTTTTTGTACTTTTCAGTTTTTCTTAGTTTTCACATGAGGTCCGGGGTCAGGACAAAAGACAGATTTTTGACAAATTTCAAAATGTGTCAGATATTGTCCAAATTATTTTTTATTTCACGTCTAGACATGTGAAATGCACGAACTAGTGCAAAAAAGTGTAACAAAATTGGTTTGATTTTTTTTAGTACCTTTCAGTTTTTCTTAGTTTTCACACAAGGTCCGGGGTCAGGACAAAAGACAGATTTTTGACAAATTTCAAAATATGTCAGATATTGTCCAAATTATTTTTTATTTCACTTCTAGACATGTGAAATGCATGAACTAGGGCAAAAAAGTGTAAAAAAAAATTGGTTTGATTTTTTTTAGTACCTTTCAGTTTTTCTTAGTTTTCACATAAGGTCCGGGGTCAGGACAAAAGACAGATTTTTGACAAATTTCAAAATCTGTCAGATATTGTCCAAATCATTTTTTATTTCATTTCTAGACATGTGAAATGCATGAACTAGTGCAAAAAAGTGTAACAAAATTGGTTTGATTTTTTTTAGTACTTTTCAGTTTTTCTTAGTTTTCACATAAGGTCCGGGGTCAGGATAAAAGACAGATTTTTGACAAATTTCAAAATCTCTCAGATATTGTCCAAATTATTTTTTATTTCACTTCTAGACATGTGAAATGCATGAACTAGAGCAAAAAAAGTGAAAAAAAATTGGTCTGATTTTTTTAGTACTTTTCAGTTTTTCTTAGTTTTCACATAAGGTCCGGGGTCAGGACAAAAGACAGATTTTTGACAAATTTCAAAATCTGTCAGATATTGTCCAAATCATTTTTTATTTCACTTCTAGACATGTGAAATGCATGAACTAGGGCAAAAAAGTGTAAAAAAATTGGTTTGATTTTTTTTTAGTACCTTGCAGTTTTTCTTAGTTTTCACATAAGGTCCGGGGTCAGGACAAAAGACAGAATTTTGACAAATTTCAAAATATGTCAGATATTGTCCAAATCATTTTTTATTTCATTTCTAGACATGTGAAATGCATGAACTAGGGCAAAAAAAGTGAAAAAAAATTGGTCTGATTTTTTTTAGTACTTTTCAGTTTTTCTTAGTTTTCACGTAAGGTCCGGGGTCAGGAAAAAAGACAGATTTTTGACAAATTTCAAAATCTGTCAGATATTGTCCAAATGATTTTTTATTTCACTTCTAGACATGTGAAATGCATGAACTAGGGCAAAAAAGTGTAACAAAAATGGTTTGATTTTTTTTAGTACCTTTCAGTTTTTCTTAGTTTTCACACAAGGTCCGGGGTCAGGACAAAAGACAGATTTTTGACAAATTTCAAAATATGTCAGATATTGTCCAAATTATTTTTTATTTCACTTCTAGACATGTGAAATGCATGAACTAGGGCAAAAAAAGTGAAAAAAAATTGGTCTGATTTTTTTTTAGTACCTTGCCGTTTTTCTTAGTTTTCACATAAGGTCCGGGGTCAGGACAAAAGACAGATTTTTGACAAATTTCAAAATCTGTCAGATATTGTCCAAATCATTTTTTATTTCACTTCTAGACATGTGAAATGCACGAACAAGTGCAAAAAAGTGTAACAAAATTGGTTTGATTTTTTTTAGTACCTTTCAGTTTTTCTTAGTTTTCTCACAAGGTCCGGGGTCAGGACAAAAGACAGATTTTTGACAAATTTCAAAATATGTCAGATATTGTCCAAATTATTTTTTATTTCACGTCTAGACATGTGAAATGCATGAACAAGTGCAAAAAAGTGTAACAAAATTGGTTTGATTTTTTTTAGTACCTTTCAGTTTTTCTTAGTTTTCACATAAGGTCCGGGGTCAGGACAAAAGGCAGATTTTTGACAAATTTCAAAATGTGTCAGATATTGTCCAAATTATTTTTTATTTCACGTCTAGACATGTGAAATGCATGAACAAGTGCAAAAAAGTGTAACAAAATTGGTTTGATTTTTTTTAGTACCTTTCAGTTTTTCTTAGTTTTCACATAAGGTCCGGGGTCAGGACAAAAGACAGATTTTTGACAAATTTCAAAATATGTCAGATATTGTCCAAATTATTTTTTATTTCACTTCTAGACATGTGAAATGCATGAACTAGGGCAAAAAAAGTGAAAACAAATTGGTCTGATTTTTTTTTGTACTTTTCAGTTTTTCTTAGTTTTCACATGAGGTCCGGGGTCAGGACAAAAGACAGATTTTTGACAAATTTCAAAATGTGTCAGATATTGTCCAAATTATTTTTTATTTCACGTCTAGACATGTGAAATGCACGAACTAGTGCAAAAAAGTGTAACAAAATTGGTTTGATTTTTTTTAGTACCTTTCAGTTTTTCTTAGTTTTCACACAAGGTCCGGGGTCAGGACAAAAGACAGATTTTTGACAAATTTCAAAATATGTCAGATATTGTCCAAATTATTTTTTATTTCACTTCTAGACATGTGAAATGCATGAACTAGGGCAAAAAGTGTAAAAAAAAATTGGTTTGATTTTTTTTAGTACCTTTCAGTTTTTCTTAGTTTTCACATAAGGTCCGGGGTCAGGACAAAAGACAGATTTTTGACAAATTTCAAAATCTGTCAGATATTGTCCAAATCATTTTTTATTTCATTTCTAGACATGTGAAATGCATGAACTAGTGCAAAAAAGTGTAACAAAATTGGTTTGATTTTTTTTAGTACTTTTCAGTTTTTCTTAGTTTTCACATAAGGTCCGGGGTCAGGATAAAAGACAGATTTTTGACAAATTTCAAAATCTCTCAGATATTGTCCAAATTATTTTTTATTTCACTTCTAGACATGTGAAATGCATGAACTAGAGCAAAAAAAGTGAAAAAAAATTGGTCTGATTTTTTTAGTACTTTTCAGTTTTTCTTAGTTTTCACATAAGGTCCGGGGTCAGGACAAAAGACAGATTTTTGACAAATTTCAAAATCTGTCAGATATTGTCCAAATCATTTTTTATTTCACTTCTAGACATGTGAAATGCATGAACTAGGGCAAAAAAGTGTAAAAAAATTGGTTTGATTTTTTTTTAGTACCTTGCAGTTTTTCTTAGTTTTCACATAAGGTCCGGGGTCAGGACAAAAGACAGAATTTTGACAAATTTCAAAATATGTCAGATATTGTCCAAATCATTTTTTATTTCACTTCTAGACATGTGAAATGCATGAACTAGGGCAAAAAAGTGTAAAAAAATTGGTTTGATTTTTTTTAGTACCTTTCAGTTTTTCGTAGTTTTCACATAAGGTCCGGGGTCAGGACAAAAGACAGATTTTTGACAAATTTCAAAATCTGTCAGATATTGTCCAAATCATTTTTTATTTCACTTCTAGACATGTGAAATGCATGAACTAGTGCAAAAAAGTGTAACAAAATTGGTTTGATTTTTTTTAGTACTTTTCAGTTTTTCTTAGTTTTCACATAAGGTCCGGGGTCAGGACAAAAGACAGATTTTTGACAAATTTCAAAATATGTCAGATATTGTCCAAATAATTTTTTATTTCACTTCTAGACATGTGAAATGTATGAACTAGGGCAAAAAAGTGTAAAAAAATTGGTTTGATTTTTTTTAGTACCTTTCAGTTTTTCTTAGTTTTCACATAAGGTCCAGGGTCAGGACAAAAGACAGATTTTTGACAAATTTCAAAATCTGTCAGATATTGTCCAAATCATTTTTTATTTCATTTCTAGACATGTGAAATGCATGAACTAGGGCAAAAAAGGTGAAAAAAAATTGGTCTGATTTTTTTTAGTACCTTTCAGTTTTTCTTAGTTTTCACATAAGGTCCGGGGTCAGGACAAAAGACAGAATTTTGACAAATTTCAAAATATGTCAGATATTGTCCAAATCATTTTTTATTTCACTTCTAGACATGTGAAATGCATGAACTAGGGCAAAAAAGTGTAAAAAAATTGGTTTGATTTTTTTTAGTACCTTTCAGTTTTTCGTAGTTTTCACATAAGGTCCGGGGTCAGGACAAAAGACAGATTTTTGACAAATTTCAAAATATGTCAGATATTGTCCAAATCATTTTTTATTTCATTTCTAGACATGTGAAATGCATGAACTAGGGCAAAAAAGGTGAAAAAAAATTGGTCTGATTTTTTTTAGTACATTTCAGTTTTTCTTAGTTTTCACATAAGGTCCGGAGTCAGGACAAAAGACAGATTTTTGACAAATTTCAAAATATGTCAGATATTGTCCAAATCATTTTTTATTTCACTTCTAGACATGTGAAATGCATGAACTAGTGCAAAAAAGTGTAACAAAATTGGTTTGATTTTTTTTAGTACTTTTCAGTTTTTCTTAGTTTTCACATAAGGTCCGGGGTCAGGACAAAAGACAGATTTTTGACAAATTTCAAAATCTGTCAGATATTGTCCAAATCATTTTTTATTTCACTTCTAGACATGTGAAATGCATGAACTAGTGCAAAAAAGTGTAACAAAATTGGTTTGATTTTTTTTAGTACTTTTCAGTTTTTCTTAGTTTTCACATAAGGTCCGGGGTCAGGACAAAAGACAGATTTTTGACAAATTTCAAAATCTGTCAGATATTGTCCAAATCATTTTTTATTTCACTTCTAGACATGTGAAATGCATGAACTAGTGCAAAAAAGTGTAACAAAATTGGTTTGATTTTTTTTAGTACTTTTCAGTTTTTCTTAGTTTTCACATAAGGTCCGGGGTCAGGACAAAAGACAGATTTTTGACAAATTTCAAAATATGTCAGATATTGTCCAAATAATTTTTTATTTCACTTCTAGACATTTGAAATGTATGAACTAGGGCAAAAAAGTGTAAAAAAATTGGTTTGATTTTTTTTAGTACCTTTCAGTTTTTCTTAGTTTTCTCACAAGGTCCAGGGTCAGGACAAAAGACAGATTTTTGACAAATTTCAAAATCTGTCAGATATTGTCCAAATCATTTTTTATTTCATTTCTAGACATGTGAAATGCATGAACTAGGGCAAAAAAGGTGAAAAAAAATTGGTCTGATTTTTTTTAGTACCTTTCAGTTTTTCTTAGTTTTCACATAAGGTCCGGGGTCAGGACAAAAGACAGAATTTTGACAAATTTCAAAATATGTCAGATATTGTCCAAATCATTTTTTATTTCACTTCTAGACATGTGAAATGCATGAACTAGGGCAAAAAAGTGTAAAAAAAAATTGGTTTGATTTTTTTTAGTACCTTTCAGTTTTTCTTAGTTTTCACATAAGGTCCGGGGTCAGGACAAAAGACAGATTTTTGACAAATTTCAAAATCTGTCAGATATTGTCCAAATTATATTCTATTTCACGTCTAGACATGTGAAATGCACAAGTGCAAAAAAAGTGTAACAAAATTGGTTTGATTTTTTTTAGTACCTTTCAGTTTTTCTTAGTTTTCTCACAAGGTCCGGGGTCAGGACAAAAGACAGATTTTTGACAAATTTCAAAATATGTCAGATATTGTCCAAATTATTTTTTATTTCACTTCTAGACATGTGAAAAGCATGAACTAGGGCAAAAAAGGTGAAAAAAAATTGGTCTGATTTTTTTTAGTACCTTTCAGTTTTTCTTAGTTTTCACATAAGGTCCGGGGTCAGGACAAAAGACAGAATTTTGACAAATTTCAAAATATGTCAGATATTGTCCAAATCATTTTTTATTTCACTTCTAGACATGTGAAATGCATGAACTAGGGCAAAAAAGTGTAAAAAAATTGGTTTGATTTTTTTTAGTACCTTTCAGTTTTTCGTAGTTTTCACATAAGGTCCGGGGTCAGGACAAAAGACAGATTTTTGACAAATTTCAAAATATGTCAGATATTGTCCAAATCATTTTTTATTTCATTTCTAGACATGTGAAATGCATGAACTAGGGCAAAAAAGGTGAAAAAAAATTGGTCTGATTTTTTTTAGTACATTTCAGTTTTTCTTAGTTTTCACATAAGGTCCGGAGTCAGGACAAAAGACAGATTTTTGACAAATTTCAAAATATGTCAGATATTGTCCAAATCATTTTTTATTTCACTTCTAGACATGTGAAATGCATGAACTAGTGCAAAAAAGTGTAACAAAATTGGTTTGATTTTTTTTAGTACTTTTCAGTTTTTCTTAGTTTTCACATAAGGTCCGGGGTCAGGACAAAAGACAGATTTTTGACAAATTTCAAAATCTGTCAGATATTGTCCAAATCATTTTTTATTTCACTTCTAGACATGTGAAATGCATGAACTAGTGCAAAAAAGTGTAACAAAATTGGTTTGATTTTTTTTAGTACTTTTCAGTTTTTCTTAGTTTTCACATAAGGTCCGGGGTCAGGACAAAAGACAGATTTTTGACAAATTTCAAAATCTGTCAGATATTGTCCAAATCATTTTTTATTTCACTTCTAGACATGTGAAATGCATGAACTAGTGCAAAAAAGTGTAACAAAATTGGTTTGATTTTTTTTAGTACTTTTCAGTTTTTCTTAGTTTTCACATAAGGTCCGGGGTCAGGACAAAAGACAGATTTTTGACAAATTTCAAAATATGTCAGATATTGTCCAAATAATTTTTTATTTCACTTCTAGACATTTGAAATGTATGAACTAGGGCAAAAAAGTGTAAAAAAATTGGTTTGATTTTTTTTAGTACCTTTCAGTTTTTCTTAGTTTTCTCACAAGGTCCAGGGTCAGGACAAAAGACAGATTTTTGACAAATTTCAAAATCTGTCAGATATTGTCCAAATCATTTTTTATTTCATTTCTAGACATGTGAAATGCATGAACTAGGGCAAAAAAGGTGAAAAAAAATTGGTCTGATTTTTTTTAGTACCTTTCAGTTTTTCTTAGTTTTCACATAAGGTCCGGGGTCAGGACAAAAGACAGATTTTTGACAAATTTCAAAATATGTCAGATATTGTCCAAATCATTTTTTATTTCACTTCTAGACATGTGAAATGCATGAACTAGGGCAAAAAAGTGTAAAAAAAAATTGGTTTGATTTTTTTTAGTACCTTTCAGTTTTTCTTAGTTTTCACATAAGGTCCGGGGTCAGGACAAAAGACAGATTTTTGACAAATTTCAAAATCTGTCAGATATTGTCCAAATTATATTCTATTTCACGTCTAGACATGTGAAATGCACAAGTGCAAAAAAAGTGTAACAAAATTGGTTTGATTTTTTTTAGTACCTTTCAGTTTTTCTTAGTTTTCTCACAAGGTCCGGGGTCAGGACAAAAGACAGATTTTTGACAAATTTCAAAATATGTCAGATATTGTCCAAATTATTTTTTATTTCACTTCTAGACATGTGAAAAGCATGAACTAGGGCAAAAAAGTGTAACAAAATTGGTTTGATTTTTTTTAGTACCTTTCAGTTTTTCTTAGTTTTCACACAAAGTCCGGGGTCAGGACAAAAGACAGATTTTTGACAAATTTCAAAATATGTCAGATATTGTCCAAATTATTTTTTATTTCACTTCTAGACATGTGAAATGCACGAACAAGTGCAAAAAAGTGTAACAAAATTGGTTTGATTTTTTTTAGTACCTTTCAGTTTTTCTTAGTTTTCTCACAAGGTCCAGGGTCAGGACAAAAGACAGATTTTTGACAAATTTCAAAATATGTCAGATATTGTCCAAATTATTTTTTATTTCACTTCTAGACATGTGAAATGCATGAACTAGGGCAAAAAAAGTGAAAACAAATTGGTCTGATTTTTTTTAGTACTTTTCAGTTTTTCTTAGTTTTCACATAAGGTCCGGGGTCAGGACAAAAGACAGATTTTTGACAAATTTCAAAATATGTCAGATATTGTCCAAATTATTTTTTATTTCACTTCTAGACATGTGAAATGCATGAACTAGGGCAAAAAAGTGTAACAAAATTGGTTTGATTTTTTTTTAGTACCTTGCAGTTTTTCTTAGTTTTCACATAAGGTCCGGGGTCAGGACAAAAGACAGATTTTTGACAAATTTCAAAATATGTCAGATATTGTCCAAATTATATTCTATTTCACGTCTAGACATGTGAAATGCACAAGTGCAAAAAAAGTGTAACAAAATTGGTTTGATTTTTTTTAGTACCTTTCAGTTTTTTTTAGTTTTCTCACAAGGTCCGGGGTCAGGACAAAAGACAGATTTTTGACAAATTTCAAAATATGTCAGATATTGTCCAAATCATTTTTTATTTCACTTCTAGACATGTGAAATGCATGAACTAGTGCAAAAAAGTGTAACAAAATTGGTTTGATTTTTTTTAGTACTTTTCAGTTTTTCTTAGTTTTCACATAAGGTCCGGGGTCAGGACAAAAGACAGATTTTTGACAGATTTCAAAATCTGTCAGATATTGTCCAAATCATTTTTTATTTCACTTCTAGACATGTGAAATGCATGAACTAGTGCAAAAAAGTGTAACAAAATTGGTTTGATTTTTTTTAGTACTTTTCAGTTTTTCTTAGTTTTCACATAAGGTCCGGGGTCAGGACAAAAGACAGATTTTTGACAAATTTCAAAATATGTCAGATATTGTCCAAATAATTTTTTATTTCACTTCTAGACATGTGAAATGTATGAACTAGGGCAAAAAAGTGTAAAAAAATTGGTTTGATTTTTTTTAGTACCTTTCAGTTTTTCTTAGTTTTCACATAAGGTCCAGGGTCAGGACAAAAGACAGATTTTTGACAAATTTCAAAATCTGTCAGATATTGTCCAAATCATTTTTTATTTCATTTCTAGACATGTGAAATGCATGAACTAGGGCAAAAAAGGTGAAAAAAAATTGGTCTGATTTTTTTTAGTACCTTTCAGTTTTTCTTAGTTTTCACATAAGGTCCGGGGTCAGGACAAAAGACAGAATTTTGACAAATTTCAAAATATGTCAGATATTGTCCAAATCATTTTTTATTTCACTTCTAGACATGTGAAATGCATGAACTAGGGCAAAAAAGTGTAAAAAAATTGGTTTGATTTTTTTTAGTACCTTTCAGTTTTTCGTAGTTTTCACATAAGGTCCGGGGTCAGGACAAAAGACAGATTTTTGACAAATTTCAAAATCTGTCAGATATTGTCCAAATTATATTCTATTTCACGTCTAGACATGTGAAATGCACAAGTGCAAAAAAAGTGTAACAAAATTGGTTTGATTTTTTTTAGTACCTTTCAGTTTTTCTTAGTTTTCTCACAAGGTCCGGGGTCAGGACAAAAGACAGATTTTTGACAAATTTCAAAATATGTCAGATATTGTCCAAATTATTTTTTATTTCACTTCTAGACATGTGAAAAGCATGAACTAGGGCAAAAAAGTGTAACAAAATTGGTTTGATTTTTTTTAGTACCTTTCAGTTTTTCTTAGTTTTCACACAAAGTCCGGGGTCAGGACAAAAGACAGATTTTTGACAAATTTCAAAATATGTCAGATATTGTCCAAATTATTTTTTATTTCACTTCTAGACATGTGAAATGCACGAACAAGTGCAAAAAAGTGTAACAAAATTGGTTTGATTTTTTTTAGTACCTTTCAGTTTTTCTTAGTTTTCTCACAAGGTCCAGGGTCAGGACAAAAGACAGATTTTTGACAAATTTCAAAATATGTCAGATATTGTCCAAATTATTTTTTATTTCACTTCTAGACATGTGAAATGCATGAACTAGGGCAAAAAAAGTGAAAACAAATTGGTCTGATTTTTTTTAGTACTTTTCAGTTTTTCTTAGTTTTCACATAAGGTCCGGGGTCAGGACAAAAGACAGATTTTTGACAAATTTCAAAATATGTCAGATATTGTCCAAATTATTTTTTATTTCACTTCTAGACATGTGAAATGCATGAACTAGGGCAAAAAAGTGTAACAAAATTGGTTTGATTTTTTTTTAGTACCTTGCAGTTTTTCTTAGTTTTCACATAAGGTCCGGGGTCAGGACAAAAGACAGATTTTTGACAAATTTCAAAATATGTCAGATATTGTCCAAATTATATTCTATTTCACGTCTAGACATGTGAAATGCACAAGTGCAAAAAAAGTGTAACAAAATTGGTTTGATTTTTTTTAGTACCTTTCAGTTTTTTTTAGTTTTCTCACAAGGTCCGGGGTCAGGACAAAAGACAGATTTTTGACAAATTTCAAAATATGTCAGATATTGTCCAAATTATTTTTTATTTCACGTCTAGACATGTGAAATGCATGAACAAGTGCAAAAAAGTGTAACAAAATTGGTTTGATTTTTTTTAGTACCTTTCAGTTTTTCTTAGTTTTCTCACAAGGTCCGGGGTCAGGACAAAAGACAGATTTTTGACAAATTTCAAAATATGTCAGATATTGTCAAAATTATTTTTTATTTCACTTCTAGACATGTGAAATGCATGAACTAGTGCAAAAAAGTGTAACAAAATTGGTTTGATTTTTTGTAGTACTTTTCAGTTTTTCTTAGTTTTCACATAAGGTCCGGGGTCAGGACAAAAGACAGATTTTTGACAAATTTCTAAATATGTCAGATATTGTCCAAATCATTTTTTATTTCACTTCTAGACATGTGAAATGTATGAACTAGGGCAAAAAAGTGTAAAAAAATTGGTTTGATTTTTTTTAGTACCTTTCAGTTTTTCTTAGTTTTCACATAAGGTCCGGGGTCAGGACAAAAGACAGATTTTTGACAAATTTCAAAATCTGTCAGATATTGTCCAAATCATTTTTTATTTCATTTCTAGACATGTGAAATGCATGAACTAGGGCAAAAAAGGTGAAAAAAAATTGGTCTGATTTTTTTTAATACCTTTCAGTTTTTCTTAGTTTTCACATAAGGTCCGGGGTCAGGACAAAAGACAGATTTTTGACAAATTTCAAAATATGTCAGATATTGTCCAAATCATTTTTTATTTTACTTCTAGACATGTGAAATGCATGAACTAGGGCAAAAAAGTGTAAAAAAAAATTGGTTTGATTTTTTTTAGTACCTTTCAGTTTTTCTTAGTTTTCACATAAGGTCCGGGGTCAGGACAAAAGACAGATTTTTGACAAATTTCAAAATCTGTCAGATATTGTCCAAATCATTTTTTATTTCATTTCTAGACATGTGAAATGCATGAACTAGTGCAAAAAAGTGTAACAAAATTGGTTTGATTTTTTTTAGTACTTTTCAGTTTTTCTTAGTTTTCACATAAGGTCCGGGGTCAGGATAAAAGACAGATTTTTGACAAATTTCAAAATCTCTCAGATATTGTCCAAATTATTTTTTATTTCACTTCTAGACATGTGAAATGCATGAACTAGAGCAAAAAAAGTGAAAAAAAATTGGTCTGATTTTTTTAGTACTTTTCAGTTTTTCTTAGTTTTCACATAAGGTCCGGGGTCAGGACAAAAGACAGATTTTTGACAAATTTCAAAATCTGTCAGATATTGTCCAAATCATTTTTTATTTCACTTCTAGACATGTGAAATGCATGAACTAGGGCAAAAAAGTGTAAAAAAATTGGTTTGATTTTTTTTTAGTACCTTGCAGTTTTTCTTAGTTTTCACATAAGGTCCGGGGTCAGGACAAAAGACAGAATTTTGACAAATTTCAAAATATGTCAGATATTGTCCAAATCATTTTTTATTTCACTTCTAGACATGTGAAATGCATGAACTAGGGCAAAAAAGTGTAAAAAAATTGGTTTGATTTTTTTTAGTACCTTTCAGTTTTTCGTAGTTTTCACATAAGGTCCGGGGTCAGGACAAAAGACAGATTTTTGACAAATTTCAAAATATGTCAGATATTGTCCAAATCATTTTTTATTTCATTTCTAGACATGTGAAATGCATGAACTAGGGCAAAAAAGGTGAAAAAAAATTGGTCTGATTTTTTTTAGTACATTTCAGTTTTTCTTAGTTTTCACATAAGGTCCGGAGTCAGGACAAAAGACAGATTTTTGACAAATTTCAAAATATGTCAGATATTGTCCAAATCATTTTTTATTTCACTTCTAGACATGTGAAATGCATGAACTAGTGCAAAAAAGTGTAACAAAATTGGTTTGATTTTTTTTAGTATTTTTCAGTTTTTCTTAGTTTTCACATAAGGTCCGGGGTCAGGACAAAAGACAGATTTTTGACAAATTTCAAAATCTGTCAGATATTGTCCAAATCATTTTTTATTTCACTTCTAGACATGTGAAATGCATGAACTAGTGCAAAAAAGTGTAACAAAATTGGTTTGATTTTTTTTAGTACTTTTCAGTTTTTCTTAGTTTTCACATAAGGTCCGGGGTCAGGACAAAAGACAGATTTTTGACAAATTTCAAAATCTGTCAGATATTGTCCAAATCATTTTTTATTTCACTTCTAGACATGTGAAATGCATGAACTAGTGCAAAAAAGTGTAACAAAATTGGTTTGATTTTTTTTAGTACTTTTCAGTTTTTCTTAGTTTTCACATAAGGTCCGGGGTCAGGACAAAAGACAGATTTTTGACAAATTTCAAAATATGTCAGATATTGTCCAAATAATTTTTTATTTCACTTCTAGACATGTGAAATGTATGAACTAGGGCAAAAAAGTGTAAAAAAATTGGTTTGATTTTTTTTAGTACCTTTCAGTTTTTCTTAGTTTTCACATAAGGTCCAGGGTCAGGACAAAAGACAGATTTTTGACAAATTTCAAAATCTGTCAGATATTGTCCAAATCATTTTTTATTTCATTTCTAGACATGTGAAATGCATGAACTAGGGCAAAAAAGGTGAAAAAAAATTGGTCTGATTTTTTTTAGTACCTTTCAGTTTTTCTTAGTTTTCACATAAGGTCCGGGGTCAGGACAAAAGACAGATTTTTGACAAATTTCAAAATATGTCAGATATTGTCCAAATCATTTTTTATTTCACTTCTAGACATGTGAAATGCATGAACTAGGGCAAAAAAGTGTAAAAAAAAATTGGTTTGATTTTTTTTAGTACCTTTCAGTTTTTCTTAGTTTTCACATAAGGTCCGGGGTCAGGACAAAAGACAGATTTTTGACAAATTTCAAAATCTGTCAGATATTGTCCAAATCATTTTTTATTTCATTTCTAGACATGTCAAATGCATGAACTAGTGCAAAAAAGTGTAACAAAATTGGTTTGATTTTTTTTAGTACTTTTCAGTTTTTCTTAGTTTTCACATAAGGTCCGGGGTCAGGATAAAAGACAGATTTTTGACAAATTTCAAAATCTCTCAGATATTGTCCAAATTATTTTTTATTTCACTTCTAGACATGTGAAATGCATGAACTAGGGCAAAAAAAGTGAAAAAAAATTGGTCTGATTTTTTTTTAGTACCTTGCAGTTTTTCTTAGTTTTCACATAAGGTCCGGGGTCAGGACAAAAGACAGATTTTTGACAAATTTCTAAATATGTCAGATATTGTCCAAATTATTTTTTATTTCACGTCTAGACATGTGAAATGCATGAACTAGGGCAAAAAAGTGTAACAAAAATGGTTTGATTTTTTTTAGTACCTTTCAGTTTTTCTTAGTTTTCACACAAGGTCCGGGGTCAGGACAAAAGACAGATTTTTGACAAATTTCAAAATATGTCAGATATTGTCCAAATTATTTTTTATTTCACTTCTAGACATGTGAAATGCATGAACTAGGGCAAAAAAAGTGAAAAAAAATTGGTCTGATTTTTTTTTAGTACCTTGCCGTTTTTCTTAGTTTTCACATAAGGTCCGGGGTCAGGACAAAAGACAGATTTTTGACAAATTTCAAAATATGTCAGATATTGTCCAAATTATTTTTTATTTAACTTCTAGACATGTGAAATGCATGAACTAGGGCAAAAAAAGTGAAAACAAATTGGTCTGATTTTTTTTAGTACTTTTCAGTTTTTCTTAGTTTTCACATAAGGTCCGGGGTCAGGACAAAAGACAGATTTTTGACAAATTTCAAAATCTGTCAGATATTGTCCAAATCATTTTTTATTTCACTTCTAGACATGTGAAATGCACGAACAAGTGCAAAAAAGTGTAACAAAATTGGTTTGATTTTTTTTAGTACCTTTCAGTTTTTCTTAGTTTTCTCACAAGGTCCGGGGTCAGGACAAAAGACAGATTTTTGACAAATTTCAAAATATGTCAGATATTGTCCAAATTATTTTTTATTTCACGTCTAGACATGTGAAATGCATGAACAAGTGCAAAAAAGTGTAACAAAATTGGTTTGATTTTTTTTAGTACCTTTCAGTTTTTCTTAGTTTTCACATAAGGTCCGGGGTCAGGACAAAAGGCAGATTTTTGACAAATTTCAAAATGTGTCAGATATTGTCCAAATTATTTTTTATTTCACGTCTAGACATGTGAAATGCATGAACAAGTGCAAAAAAGTGTAACAAAATTGGTTTGATTTTTTTTAGTACCTTTCAGTTTTTCTTAGTTTTCACATAAGGTCCGGGGTCAGGACAAAAGACAGATTTTTGACAAATTTCAAAATATGTCAGATATTGTCCAAATTATTTTTTATTTCACTTCTAGACATGTGAAATGCATGAACTAGGGCAAAAAAAGTGAAAACAAATTGGTCTGATTTTTTTTTGTACTTTTCAGTTTTTCTTAGTTTTCACATGAGGTCCGGGGTCAGGACAAAAGACAGATTTTTGACAAATTTCAAAATGTGTCAGATATTGTCCAAATTATTTTTTATTTCACGTCTAGACATGTGAAATGCACGAACTAGTGCAAAAAAGTGTAACAAAATTGGTTTGATTTTTTTTAGTACCTTTCAGTTTTTCTTAGTTTTCACACAAGGTCCGGGGTCAGGACAAAAGACAGATTTTTGACAAATTTCAAAATATGTCAGATATTGTCCAAATTATTTTTTATTTCACTTCTAGACATGTGAAATGCATGAACTAGGGCAAAAAGTGTAAAAAAAAATTGGTTTGATTTTTTTTAGTACCTTTCAGTTTTTCTTAGTTTTCACATAAGGTCCGGGGTCAGGACAAAAGACAGATTTTTGACAAATTTCAAAATCTGTCAGATATTGTCCAAATCATTTTTTATTTCATTTCTAGACATGTGAAATGCATGAACTAGGGCAAAAAAGTGTAAAAAAATTGGTTTGATTTTTTTTAGTACCTTTCAGTTTTTCGTAGTTTTCACATAAGGTCCGGGGTCAGGACAAAAGACAGATTTTTGACAAATTTCAAAATATGTCAGATATTGTCCAAATCATTTTTTATTTCATTTCTAGACATGTGAAATGCATGAACTAGGGCAAAAAAGGTGAAAAAAAATTGGTCTGATTTTTTTTAGTACATTTCAGTTTTTCTTAGTTTTCACATAAGGTCCGGAGTCAGGACAAAAGACAGATTTTTGACAAATTTCAAAATATGTCAGATATTGTCCAAATCATTTTTTATTTCACTTCTAGACATGTGAAATGCATGAACTAGTGCAAAAAAGTGTAACAAAATTGGTTTGATTTTTTTTAGTACTTTTCAGTTTTTCTTAGTTTTCACATAAGGTCCGGGGTCAGGACAAAAGACAGATTTTTGACAAATTTCAAAATCTGTCAGATATTGTCCAAATCATTTTTTATTTCACTTCTAGACATGTGAAATGCATGAACTAGTGCAAAAAAGTGTAACAAAATTGGTTTGATTTTTTTTAGTACTTTTCAGTTTTTCTTAGTTTTCACATAAGGTCCGGGGTCAGGACAAAAGACAGATTTTTGACAAATTTCAAAATCTGTCAGATATTGTCCAAATCATTTTTTATTTCACTTCTAGACATGTGAAATGCATGAACTAGTGCAAAAAAGTGTAACAAAATTGGTTTGATTTTTTTTAGTACTTTTCAGTTTTTCTTAGTTTTCACATAAGGTCCGGGGTCAGGACAAAAGACAGATTTTTGACAAATTTCAAAATATGTCAGATATTGTCCAAATAATTTTTTATTTCACTTCTAGACATGTGAAATGTATGAACTAGGGCAAAAAAGTGTAAAAAAATTGGTTTGATTTTTTTTAGTACCTTTCAGTTTTTCTTAGTTTTCACATAAGGTCCAGGGTCAGGACAAAAGACAGATTTTTGACAAATTTCAAAATCTGTCAGATATTGTCCAAATCATTTTTTATTTCATTTCTAGACATGTGAAATGCATGAACTAGGGCAAAAAAGGTGAAAAAAAATTGGTCTGATTTTTTTTAGTACCTTTCAGTTTTTCTTAGTTTTCACATAAGGTCCGGGGTCAGGACAAAAGACAGAATTTTGACAAATTTCAAAATATGTCAGATATTGTCCAAATCATTTTTTATTTCACTTCTAGACATGTGAAATGCATGAACTAGGGCAAAAAAGTGTAAAAAAATTGGTTTGATTTTTTTTAGTACCTTTCAGTTTTTCGTAGTTTTCACATAAGGTCCGGGGTCAGGACAAAAGACAGATTTTTGACAAATTTCAAAATATGTCAGATATTGTCCAAATCATTTTTTATTTCATTTCTAGACATGTGAAATGCATGAACTAGGGCAAAAAAGGTGAAAAAAAATTGGTCTGATTTTTTTTAGTACATTTCAGTTTTTCTTAGTTTTCACATAAGGTCCGGAGTCAGGACAAAAGACAGATTTTTGACAAATTTCAAAATATGTCAGATATTGTCCAAACCATTTTTTATTTCACTTCTAGACATGTGAAATGCATGAACTAGTGCAAAAAAGTGTAACAAAATTGGTTTGATTTTTTTTAGTACTTTTCAGTTTTTCTTAGTTTTCACATAAGGTCCGGGGTCAGGACAAAAGACAGATTTTTGACAAATTTCAAAATCTGTCAGATATTGTCCAAATCATTTTTTATTTCACTTCTAGACATGTGAAATGCATGAACTAGTGCAAAAAAGTGTAACAAAATTGGTTTGATTTTTTTTAGTACTTTTCAGTTTTTCTTAGTTTTCACATAAGGTCCGGGGTCAGGACAAAAGACAGATTTTTGACAAATTTCAAAATCTGTCAGATATTGTCCAAATCATTTTTTATTTCACTTCTAGACATGTGAAATGCATGAACTAGTGCAAAAAAGTGTAACAAAATTGGTTTGATTTTTTTTAGTACTTTTCAGTTTTTCTTAGTTTTCACATAAGGTCCGGGGTCAGGACAAAAGACAGATTTTTGACAAATTTCAAAATATGTCAGATATTGTCCAAATAATTTTTTATTTCACTTCTAGACATGTGAAATGTATGAACTAGGGCAAAAAAGTGTAAAAAAATTGGTTTGATTTTTTTTAGTACCTTTCAGTTTTTCTTAGTTTTCACATAAGGTCCAGGGTCAGGACAAAAGACAGATTTTTGACAAATTTCAAAATCTGTCAGATATTGTCCAAATCATTTTTTATTTCATTTCTAGACATGTGAAATGCATGAACTAGGGCAAAAAAGGTGAAAAAAAATTGGTCTGATTTTTTTTAGTACCTTTCAGTTTTTCTTAGTTTTCACATAAGGTCCGGGGTCAGGACAAAAGACAGATTTTTGACAAATTTCAAAATATGTCAGATATTGTCCAAATCATTTTTTATTTCACTTCTAGACATGTGAAATGCATGAACTAGGGCAAAAAAGTGTAAAAAAAAATTGGTTTGATTTTTTTTAGTACCTTTCAGTTTTTCTTAGTTTTCACATAAGGTCCGGGGTCAGGACAAAAGACAGATTTTTGACAAATTTCAAAATCTGTCAGATATTGTCCAAATCATTTTTTATTTCATTTCTAGACATGTCAAATGCATGAACTAGTGCAAAAAAGTGTAACAAAATTGGTTTGATTTTTTTTAGTACTTTTCAGTTTTTCTTAGTTTTCACATAAGGTCCGGGGTCAGGATAAAAGACAGATTTTTGACAAATTTCAAAATCTCTCAGATATTGTCCAAATTATTTTTTATTTCACTTCTAGACATGTGAAATGCATGAACTAGGGCAAAAAAAGTGAAAAAAAATTGGTCTGATTTTTTTTTAGTACCTTGCAGTTTTTCTTAGTTTTCACATAAGGTCCGGGGTCAGGACAAAAGACAGATTTTTGACAAATTTCAAAATATGTCAGATATTGTCCAAATTATTTTTTATTTCACGTCTAGACATGTGAAATGCATGAACTAGTGCAAAAAAGTGAAAAAACATTGGTCTGATTTTTTTTAGTACTTTTCAGTTTTTCTTAGTTTTCACATAAGGTCCGGGGTCAGGACAAAAGACAGATTTTTTACAAATTTCAAAATATGTCAGATATTGTCCAAATCATTTTTTATTTCACTTCTAGACATGTGAAATGCACGAACAAGTGCAAAAAAGTGTAACAAAATTGGTTTGATTTTTTTTAGTACCTTTCAGTTTTTCTTAGTTTTCTCACAAGGTCCGGGGTCAGGACAAAAGACAGATTTTTGACAAATTTCAAAATATGTCAGATATTGTCCAAATTATTTTTTATTTCACTTCTAGACATGTGAAATGCATGAACTAGGGCAAAAAAAGTGAAAAAAAATTGGTCTGATTTTTTTTTAGTACCTTGCCGTTTTTCTTAGTTTTCACATAAGGTCCGGGGTCAGGACAAAAGACAGATTTTTGACAAATTTCAAAATATGTCAGATATTGTCCAAATTATTTTTTATTTAACTTCTAGACATGTGAAATGCATGAACTAGGGCAAAAAAAGTGAAAACAAATTGGTCTGATTTTTTTTAGTACTTTTCAGTTTTTCTTAGTTTTCACATAAGGTCCGGGGTCAGGACAAAAGGCAGATTTTTGACAAATTTCAAAATGTGTCAGATATTGTCCAAATTATTTTTTATTTCACGTCTAGACATGTGAAATGCATGAACAAGTGCAAAAAAGTGTAACAAAATTGGTTTGATTTTTTTTAGTACCTTTCAGTTTTTCTTAGTTTTCACATAAGGTCCGGGGTCAGGACAAAAGACAGATTTTTGACAAATTTCAAAATATGTCAGATATTGTCCAAATTATTTTTTATTTCACTTCTAGACATGTGAAATGCATGAACTAGGGCAAAAAAAGTGAAAACAAATTGGTCTGATTTTTTTTTGTACTTTTCAGTTTTTCTTAGTTTTCACATGAGGTCCGGGGTCAGGACAAAAGACAGATTTTTGACAAATTTCAAAATATGTCAGATATTGTCCAAATTATTTTTTATTTCACGTCTAGACATGTGAAATGCACGAACTAGTGCAAAAAAGTGTAACAAAATTGGTTTGATTTTTTTTAGTACCTTTCAGTTTTTCTTAGTTTTCACACAAGGTCCGGGGTCAGGACAAAAGACAGATTTTTGACAAATTTCAAAATATGTCAGATATTGTCCAAATTATTTTTTATTTCACGTCTAGACATGTGAAATGCACGAACAAGTGCAAAAAAGTGTAACAAAATTGGTTTGATTTTTTTTAGTACCTTTCAGTTTTTCTTAGTTTTCACATAAGGTCCGGGGTCAGGACAAAAGACAGATTTTTGACAAATTTCAAAATCTGTCAGATATTGTCCAAATCATTTTTTATTTCATTTCTAGACATGTGAAATGCATGAACTAGGGCAAAAAAAGTGAAAACAAATTGGTCTGATTTTTTTTAGTACTTTTCAGTTTTTCTTAGTTTTCTCACAAGGTCCGGGGTCAGGACAAAAGACAGATTTTTGACAAATTTCAAAATCTGTCAGATATTGTCCAAATCATTTTTTATTTCATTTCTAGACATGTGAAATGCATTAACTAGTGCAAAAAAGTGTAACAAAATTGGTTTGATTTTTTTTAGTACTTTTCAGTTTTTCTTAGTTTTCACATAAGGTCCGGGGTCAGGATAAAAGACAGATTTTTGACAAATTTCAAAATCTCTCAGATATTGTCCAAATTATTTTTATTTCACTTCTAGACATGTGAAATGCATGAACTAGGGCAAAAAAAGTGAAAAAAAATTGGTCTGATTTTTTTTAGTACTTTTCAGTTTTTCTTAGTTTTCACATAAGGTCCGGGGTCAGGACAAAAGACAGATTTTTGACAAATTTCAAAATATGTCAGATATTGTCCAAATTATTTTTTATTTCACGTCTAGACATGTGAAATGCATGAACTAGGGCAAAAAAAGTGAAAAAAAATTGGTCTGATTTTTTTTAGTACTTTTCAGTTTTTCTTAGTTTTCCGGGGTCAGGACAAAAGACAGATTTTTGACAAATTTCAAAATATGTCAGATATTGTCCAAATCATTTTTTATTTCACTTCTAGACATGTGAAATGCATGAACTAGTGCAAAAAAGTGTAACAAAATTGGTTTGATTTTTTTTAGTACTTTTCAGTTTTTCTTAGTTTTCACATAAGGTCCGGGGTCAGGACAAAAAACAGATTTTTGACAAATTTCAAAATATGTCAGATATTGTCCAAATTATTTTTTATTTCACGTCTAGACATGTGAAATGCACGAACAAGTGCAAAAAAGTGTAACAAAATTGGTTTGATTTTTTTTTGTACCTTTCAGTTTTTCTTAGTTTTCTCACAAGGTCCGGGGTCAGGACAAAAGACAGATTTTTGACAAATTTCAAAATATGTCAGATATTGTCCAAATTATTTTTTATTTCACGTCTAGACATGTGAAATGCATGAACTAGGGCAAAAAAGTGTAACAAAATTGGTTTGATTTTTTTTAGTACTTTTCAGTTTTTCTTAGTTTTCACATAAGGTCCGGGGTCAGGACAAAAGACAGATTTTTGACAAATTTCAAAATATGTCAGATATTGTCCAAATTATTTTTTATTTCACGTCTAGACATGTGAAATGCACGAACAAGTGCAAAAAAGTGTAACAAAATTGGTTTGATTTTTTTTTGTACCTTTCAGTTTTTCTTAGTTTTCTCACAAGGTCCGGGGTCAGGACAAAAGACAGATTTTTGACAAATTTCAAAATATGTCAGATATTGTCCAAATTATTTTTTATTTCACGTCTAGACATGTGAAATGCACGAACAAGTGCAAAAAAGTGTAACAAAATTGGTTTGATTTTTTTTGTACCTTTCAGTTTTTCTTAGTTTTTTCACAAGGTCCGGGGTCAGGACAAAAGACAGATTTTTGACAAATTTCAAAATATGTCAGATATTGTCCAAATTATTTTTTATTTCACGTCTAGACATGTGAAATGCACGAACAAGTGCAAAAAAGTGTAACAAAATTGGTTTGATTTTTTTTTGTACCTTTCAGTTTTTCTTAGTTTTCTCACAAGGTCCGGGGTCAGGACAAAAGACAGATTTTTGACAAATTTCAAAATATGTCAGATATTGTCCAAATTATTTTTTATTTCACTTCTAGACATGTGAAATGCATGAACTAGGGCAAAAAAAGTGAAAAAAAATTGGTCTGATTTTTTTAGTACTTTTCAGTTTTTCTTAGTTTTCACATAAGGTCCGGGGTCAGGACAAAAGACAGATTTTTGACAAATTTCAAAATATGTCAGATATTGTCCAAATTATTTTTTATTTCACGTCTAGACATGTGAAATGCACGAACAAGTGCAAAAAAGTGTAACAAAATTGGTTTGATTTTTTTTAGTACCTTTCAGTTTTTCTTAGTTTTCACATAAGGTCCGGGGTCAGGACAAAAGACAGATTTTTGACAAATTTCAAAATCTGTCAGATATTGTCCAAATCATTTTTTATTTCATTTCTAGACATGTGAAATGCATGAACTAGGGCAAAAAAAGTGAAAACAAATTGGTCTGATTTTTTTTAGTACTTTTCAGTTTTTCTTAGTTTTCTCACAAGGTCCGGGGTCAGGACAAAAGACAGATTTTTGACAAATTTCAAAATCTGTCAGATATTGTCCAAATCATTTTTTATTTCATTTCTAGACATGTGAAATGCATTAACTAGTGCAAAAAAGTGTAACAAAATTGGTTTGATTTTTTTTAGTACTTTTCAGTTTTTCTTAGTTTTCACATAAGGTCCGGGGTCAGGATAAAAGACAGATTTTTGACAAATTTCAAAATCTCTCAGATATTGTCCAAATTATTTTTATTTCACTTCTAGACATGTGAAATGCATGAACTAGGGCAAAAAAAGTGAAAAAAAATTGGTCTGATTTTTTTTAGTACTTTTCAGTTTTTCTTAGTTTTCACATAAGGTCCGGGGTCAGGACAAAAGACAGATTTTTGACAAATTTCAAAATATGTCAGATATTGTCCAAATTATTTTTTATTTCACGTCTAGACATGTGAAATGCATGAACTAGGGCAAAAAAAGTGAAAAAAAATTGGTCTGATTTTTTTTAGTACTTTTCAGTTTTTCTTAGTTTTCCGGGGTCAGGACAAAAGACAGATTTTTGACAAATTTCAAAATATGTCAGATATTGTCCAAATCATTTTTTATTTCACTTCTAGACATGTGAAATGCATGAACTAGTGCAAAAAAGTGTAACAAAATTGGTTTGATTTTTTTTAGTACTTTTCAGTTTTTCTTAGTTTTCACATAAGGTCCGGGGTCAGGACAAAAAACAGATTTTTGACAAATTTCAAAATATGTCAGATATTGTCCAAATTATTTTTTATTTCACGTCTAGACATGTGAAATGCACGAACAAGTGCAAAAAAGTGTAACAAAATTGGTTTGATTTTTTTTTGTACCTTTCAGTTTTTCTTAGTTTTCTCACAAGGTCCGGGGTCAGGACAAAAGACAGATTTTTGACAAATTTCAAAATATGTCAGATATTGTCCAAATTATTTTTTATTTCACGTCTAGACATGTGAAATGCATGAACTAGGGCAAAAAAGTGTAACAAAATTGGTTTGATTTTTTTTAGTACTTTTCAGTTTTTCTTAGTTTTCACATAAGGTCCGGGGTCAGGACAAAAGACAGATTTTTGACAAATTTCAAAATATGTCAGATATTGTCCAAATTATTTTTTATTTCACGTCTAGACATGTGAAATGCACGAACAAGTGCAAAAAAGTGTAACAAAATTGGTTTGATTTTTTTTTGTACCTTTCAGTTTTTCTTAGTTTTCTCACAAGGTCCGGGGTCAGGACAAAAGACAGATTTTTGACAAATTTCAAAATATGTCAGATATTGTCCAAATTATTTTTTATTTCACGTCTAGACATGTGAAATGCACGAACAAGTGCAAAAAAGTGTAACAAAATTGGTTTGATTTTTTTTGTACCTTTCAGTTTTTCTTAGTTTTTTCACAAGGTCCGGGGTCAGGACAAAAGACAGATTTTTGACAAATTTCAAAATATGTCAGATATTGTCCAAATTATTTTTTATTTCACGTCTAGACATGTGAAATGCACGAACAAGTGCAAAAAAGTGTAACAAAATTGGTTTGATTTTTTTTTGTACCTTTCAGTTTTTCTTAGTTTTCTCACAAGGTCCGGGGTCAGGACAAAAGACAGATTTTTGACAAATTTCAAAATATGTCAGATATTGTCCAAATTATTTTTTATTTCACTTCTAGACATGTGAAATGCATGAACTAGGGCAAAAAAAGTGAAAAAAAATTGGTCTGATTTTTTTAGTACTTTTCAGTTTTTCTTAGTTTTCACATAAGGTCCGGGGTCAGGACAAAAGACAGATTTTTGACAAATTTCAAAATATGTCAGATATTGTCCAAATTATTTTTTATTTCACTTCTAGACATGTGAAATGCATGAACTAGGGCAAAAAAAGTGAAAAAAAATTGGTCTGATTTTTTTAGTACTTTTCAGTTTTTCTTAGTTTTCACATAAGGTCCGGGGTCAGGACAAAAGACAGATTTTTGACAAATTTCAAAATATGTCAGATATTGTCCAAATTATTTTTTATTTCACGTCTAGACATGTGAAATGCATGAACTAGGGCAAAAAAGTGTAACAAAAATGGTTTGATTTTTTTTAGTACCTTTCAGTTTTTCTTAGTTTTCACACAAGGTCCGGGGTCAGGACAAAAGACAGATTTTTGACAAATTTCAAAATATGTCAGATATTGTCCAAATTATTTTTTATTTCACGTCTAGACATGTGAAATGCACGAACTAGTGCAAAAAAGTGTAACAAAATTGGTTTGATTTTTTTTAGTACTTTTCAGTTTTTCTTAGTTTTCACATAAGGTCCGGGGTCAGGACAAAAGACAGATTTTTGACAAATTTCAAAATATGTCAGATATTGTCCAAATTATTTTTTATTTCACGTCTAGACATGTGAAATGCACGAACAAGTGCAAAAAAGTGTAACAAAATTGGTTTGATTTTTTTTTGTACCTTTCAGTTTTTCTTAGTTTTCTCACAAGGTCCGGGGTCAGGACAAAAGACAGATTTTTGACAAATTTCAAAATATGTCAGATATTGTCCAAATTATTTTTTATTTCACGTCTAGACATGTGAAATGCATGAACTAGGGCAAAAAAAGTGAAAAAAAATTGGTCTGATTTTTTTAGTACTTTTCAGTTTTTCTTAGTTTTCACATAAGGTCCGGGGTCTGGACAAAAGACAGATTTTTGACAAATTTCAAAATATGTCAGATATTGTCCAAATTATTTTTTATTTCACGTCTAGACATGTGAAATGCACGAACAAGTGCAAAAAAGTGTAACAAAATTGGTTTGATTTTTTTTTGTACCTTTCAGTTTTTCTTAGTTTTCTCACAAGGTCCGGGGTCAGGACAAAAGACAGATTTTTGACAAATTTCAAAATATGTCAGATATTGTCCAAATTATTTTTTATTTCACTTCTAGACATGTGAAATGCATGAACTAGGGCAAAAAAAGTGAAAACAAATTGGTCTGATTTTTTTTAGTACTTTTCAGTTTTTCTTAGTTTTCACATAAGGTCCGGGGTCAGGACAAAAGGCAGATTTTTGACAAATTTCAAAATGTGTCAGATATTGTCCAAATTATTTTTTATTTCACGTCTAGACATGTGAAATGCATGAACAAGTGCAAAAAAGTGTAACAAAATTGGTTTGATTTTTTTTAGTACCTTTCAGTTTTTCTTAGTTTTCACATAAGGTCCGGGGTCAGGACAAAAGACAGATTTTTGACAAATTTCAAAATATGTCAGATATTGTCCAAATTATTTTTTATTTCACTTCTAGACATGTGAAATGCATGAACTAGGGCAAAAAAAGTGAAAACAAATTGGTCTGATTTTTTTTTGTACTTTTCAGTTTTTCTTAGTTTTCACATGAGGTCCGGGGTCAGGACAAAAGACAGATTTTTGACAAATTTCAAAATCTGTCAGATATTGTCCAAATCATTTTTTATTTCATTTCTAGACATGTGAAATGCATTAACTAGTGCAAAAAAGTGTAACAAAATTGGTTTGATTTTTTTTAGTACTTTTCAGTTTTTCTTAGTTTTCACATAAGGTCCGGGGTCAGGATAAAAGACAGATTTTTGACAAATTTCAAAATCTCTCAGATATTGTCCAAATTATTTTTATTTCACTTCTAGACATGTGAAATGCATGAACTAGGGCAAAAAAAGTGAAAAAAAATTGGTCTGATTTTTTTTAGTACTTTTCAGTTTTTCTTAGTTTTCACATAAGGTCCGGGGTCAGGACAAAAGACAGATTTTTGACAAATTTCAAAATATGTCAGATATTGTCCAAATTATTTTTTATTTCACGTCTAGACATGTGAAATGCATGAACTAGGGCAAAAAAAGTGAAAAAAAATTGGTCTGATTTTTTTTAGTACTTTTCAGTTTTTCTTAGTTTTCCGGGGTCAGGACAAAAGACAGATTTTTGACAAATTTCAAAATATGTCAGATATTGTCCAAATTATTTTTTATTTCACGTCTAGACATGTGAAATGCACGAACAAGTGCAAAAAAGTGTAACAAAATTGGTTTGATTTTTTTTTGTACCTTTCAGTTTTTCTGTTTTCTCACAAGGTCCGGGGTCAGGACAAAAGACAGATTTTTGACAAATTTCAAAATATGTCAGATATTGTCCAAATTATTTTTTATTTCACGTCTAGACATGTGAAATGCATGAACTAGGGCAAAAAAGTGTAACAAAATTGGTTTGATTTTTTTTAGTACTTTTCAGTTTTTCTTAGTTTTCACATAAGGTCCGGGGTCAGGACAAAAGACAGATTTTTGACAAATTTCAAAATATGTCAGATATTGTCCAAATTATTTTTTATTTCACGTCTAGACATGTGAAATGCACGAACAAGTGCAAAAAAGTGTAACAAAATTGGTTTGATTTTTTTTTGTACCTTTCAGTTTTTCTTAGTTTTCTCACAAGGTCCGGGGTCAGGACAAAAGACAGATTTTTGACAAATTTCAAAATATGTCAGATATTGTCCAAATTATTTTTTATTTCACGTCTAGACATGTGAAATGCACGAACAAGTGCAAAAAAGTGTAACAAAATTGGTTTGATTTTTTTTTGTACCTTTCAGTTTTTCTTAGTTTTCTCACAAGGTCCGGGGTCAGGACAAAAGACAGATTTTTGACAAATTTTAAAATATGTCAGATATTGTCCAAATTATTTTTTATTTCACGTCTAGACATGTGAAATGCACGAACAAGTGCAAAAAAGTGTAACAAAATTGGTTTGATTTTTTTTGTACCTTTCAGTTTTTCTTAGTTTTCTCACAAGGTCCGGGGTCAGGACAAAAGACAGATTTTTGACAAATTTCAAAATATGTCAGATATTGTCCAAATCATTTTTTATTTCACGTCTAGACATGTGAAATGCACGAACAAGTGCAAAAAAGTGTAACAAAATTGGTTTGATTCTTTTTTGTACCTTTCAGTTTTTCTTAGTTTTCTCACAAGGTCCGGGGTCAGGACAAAAGACAGATTTTTGACGAATTTCAAAATATGTCAGATATTGTCCAAATTATTTTTTATTTCACTTCTAGACATGTGAAATGCATGAACTAGGGCAAAAAAAGTGAAAAAAAATTGGTCTGATTTTTTTAGTACTTTTCAGTTTTTCTTAGTTTTCACATAAGGTCCGGGGTCAGGACAAAAGACAGATTTTTGACAAATTTCAAAATATGTCAGATATTGTCCAAATTATTTTTTATTTCACGTCTAGACATGTGAAATGCACGAACAAGTGCAAAAAAGTGTAACAAAATTGGTTTGATTTTTTTTTGTACCTTTCAGTTTTTCTTAGTTTTCTCACAAGGTCCGAGGTCAGGACAAAAGACAGATTTTTGACAAATTTCAAAATATGTCAGATATTGTCCAAATTATTTTTTATTTCACGTCTAGACATGTGAAATGCACGAACAAGTGCAAAAAAGTGTAACAAAATTGGTTTGATTTTTTTTTGTACCTTTCAGTTTTTCTTAGTTTTCTCACAAGGTCCGGGGTCAGGACAAAAGACAGATTTTTGACAAATTTCAAAATATGTCAGATATTGTCCAAATTATTTTTTATTTCACGTCTAGACATGTGAAATGCACGAACAAGTGCAAAAAAGTGTAACAAAATTGGTTTGATTTTTTTTTGTACCTTTCAGTTTTTCTTAGTTTTCTCACAAGGTCCGGGGTCAGGACAAAAGACAGATTTTTGACAAATTTCAAAATATGTCAGATATTGTCCAAATTATTTTTTATTTCACTTCTAGACATGTGAAATGCATGAACTAGGGCAAAAAAAGTGAAAAAAAATTGGTCTGATTTTTTTAGTACTTTTCAGTTTTTCTTAGTTTTCACATAAGGTCCGGGGTCAGGACAAAAGACAGATTTTTGACAAATTTCAAAATATGTCAGATATTGTCCAAATTATTTTTTATTTCACGTCTAGACATGTGAAATGCACGAACAAGTGCAAAAAAGTGTAACAAAATTGGTTTGATTTTTTTTTGTACCTTTCAGTTTTTCTTAGTTTTCTCACAAGGTCCGGGGTCAGGACAAAAGACAGATTTTTGACAAATTTCAAAATATGTCAGATATTGTCCAAATTATTTTTTATTTCACGTCTAGACATGTGAAATGCACGAACAAGTGCAAAAAAGTGTAACAAAATTGGTTTGATTTTTTTTTGTACCTTTCAGTTTTTCTTAGTTTTCTCACAAGGTCCGGGGTCAGGACAAAAGACAGATTTTTGACAAATTTCAAAATATGTCAGATATTGTCCAAATTATTTTTTATTTCACTTCTAGACATGTGAAATGCATGAACTAGGGCAAAAAAAGTGAAAAAAAATTGGTCTGATTTTTTTAGTACTTTTCAGTTTTTCTTAGTTTTCACATAAGGTCCGGGGTCAGGACAAAAGACAGATTTTTGACAAATTTCAAAATATGTCAGATATTGTCCAAATTATTTTTTATTTCACGTCTAGACATGTGAAATGCATGAACTAGGGCAAAAAAAGTGAAAAAAAATTGGTCTGATTTTTTTTAGTACTTTTCAGTTTTTCTTAGTTTTCCGGGGTCAGGACAAAAGACAGATTTTTGACAAATTTCAAAATATGTCAGATATTGTCCAAATCATTTTTAGTTCACTTCTAGACATGTGAAATGCATGAACTAGTGCAAAAAAGTGTAACAAAATTGGTTTGATTTTTTTTAGTAAAATAGTATCATTGCAATGACCTGGCAAAACCATTCCAAAGCATTTGTAATAAGTATAACATTCAATATCCTAGGCATAGCATGGCTAAAACATCAGAGGGACTTTGAAATATGGTTGGAATATAATTGCAATAAAAAACAATTCCAACAACCTTGTAATATGTACATAATATTATTGAAAATAACCTTGCATTGTCATTACAAAAACTTAGCAGAACCTTGAAATAAGTATTATCATAACAATGTAACATCATTGCAATAACCTGGCAAAACCATTCCAAAACACTTGTACTGAATATATAATAGCATTGCAATATCCTAGCCATAACATGGCTAAAACATCAGAGGGACTTTGAAATATGGTTGGGATATAATTGCAATAAAAAACAATTCCAACAACCTTGTAGTAAGTACATAATAAACAACCTTCAACAACATTGCAAACAACCTCTCAATATCATTGCAATAATATAGCAAAAACATTCCAAGGGCCTTGAAATCAGTATTGTATAACATTGTGATTTCCTTGCAAAAACTTAGCAGAACCATTCCAAGAACCTTGAAATAAGTATATCATAACAATGCAACATCATTGCAATAACCTGGCAAAACCATTCCAAAACACTTGTAATAAATATATAATAGCATTGCAATATCCTAGGCATAACATGGCT
The DNA here is from genome assembly GCF_046254945.1 of Alosa pseudoharengus. Classification (NCBI taxonomy): domain Eukaryota; kingdom Metazoa; phylum Chordata; class Actinopteri; order Clupeiformes; family Clupeidae; genus Alosa; species Alosa pseudoharengus. The sequence continues at coordinate 176,987 of NW_027468854.1, forward strand.
AAAACATCAGAGGGACTTTGAAATATGGTTGGGATATAATTGCAATAAAAAACAATTCCAACAACCTTGTAATATGTACATAATTTTATTGAAAATAACCTTGCATTGTCATTACAAAAACTTAGCAGAACCTTGAAATAAGTATTATCATAACAATGTAACATCATTGCAATAACCTGGCAAAACCATTCCAAAACACTTGTACTGAATATATAATAGCATTGCAATATCCTAGCCATAACATGGCTAAAACATCAGAGGGACTTTGAAATATGGTTGGGATATAATTGCAATAAAAAACAATTCCAACAACCTTGTAGTAAGTACATAATAAACAACCTTCAACAACATTGCAAACAACCTCTCAATATCATTGCAATAATATAGCAAAAACATTCCAAGGGCCTTGAAATCAGTATTGTATAACATTGTGATTTCCTTGCAAAAACTTAGCAGAACCATTCCAAGAACCTTGAAATAAGTATATCATAACAATGCAACATCATTGCAATAACCTGGCAAAACCATTCCAAAACACTTGTAATAAATATATAATAGCATTGCAATATCCTAGGCATAACATGGCTAAAACATCAGAGGGACTTTGAAATATGGTTGGGATATAATTGCAATAAAAAACAATTCCAACAACCTTGTAATATGTACATAATATTATTGAAAATAACCTTGCATTGTCATTACAAAAACTTAGCAGAACCTTGAAATAAGTATTATCATAACAATGTAACATCATTGCAATAACCTGGCAAAACCATTCCAAAACACTTGTACTGAATATATAATAGCATTGCAATATCCTAGCCATAACATGGCTAAAACATCAGAGGGACTTTGAAATATGGTTGGGATAAAATTGCAATAAAAAACAATTCCAACAACCTTGTAGTAAGTACATAATAAACAACCTTCAACAACATTGCAAACAACCTCTCAATATCATTGCAATAATATAGCAAAAACATTCCAAGGGCCTTGAAATCAGTATTGTATAACATTGTGATTTCCTTGCAAAAACTTAGCAGAACCATTCCAAGAACCTTGAAATAAGTATATCATAACAATGCAACATCATTGCAATAACCTGGCAAAACCATTCCAAAACACTTGTAATAAATATATAATAGCATTGCAATATCCTAGGCATAACATGGCTAAAACATCAGAGGGACTTTGAAATATGGTTGGGATATAATTGCAATAAAAAACAATTCCAACAACCTTGTAGTAAGTACATAATAAACAACCTTCAACAACATTGCAAACAACCTCTCAATATCATTGCAATAATATAGCAAAAACATTCCAAGGGCCTTGAAATCAGTATTGTATAACATTGTGATTACCTTGCAAAAACTTAGCAGAACCATTCCAAGAACCTTGAAATAAGTATATCATAACAATGCAACATCATTGCAATAACCTGGCAAAACCATTCCAAAACACTTGTAATAAATATATAATAGCATGGCAATATCCTAGGCATAACATGGCTAAAACATCAGAGGGACTTTGAAATATGGTTGGGATATAATTGCAATAAAAAACAATTCCAACAACCTTGTAGTAAGTACATAATAAACAACCTTCAACAACATTGCAAACAACCTCTCAATATCATTGCAATAATATAGCAAAAACATTCCAAGGGCCTTGAAATCAGTATTGTATAACATTGTGATTTCCTTGCAAAAACTTAGCAGAACCATTCCAAGAACCTTGAAATAAGTATATCATAACAATGCAACATCATTGCAATAACCTGGCAAAACCATTCCAAAACACTTGTAATAAATATATAATAGCATTGCAATAGCCTAGGCATAACATGGCTAAAACATCAGAGGGACTTTGAAATATGGTTGGGATATAATTGCAATAAAAAACAATTCCAACAACCTTGTAATATGTACATAATATTATTGAAAATAACCTTGCATTGTCATTACAAAAACTTAGCAGAACCTTGAAATAAGTATTATCATAACAATGTAACATCATTGCAATAACCTGGCAAAACCATTCCAAAACACTTGTACTGAATATATAATAGCATTGCAATATCCTAGCCATAACATGGCTAAAACATCAGAGGGACTTTGAAATATGGTTGGGATAAAATTGCAATAAAAAACAATTCCAACAACCTTGTAGTAAGTACATAATAAACAACCTTCAACAACATTGCAAACAACCTCTCAATATCATTGCAATAATATAGCAAAAACATTCCAAGGGCCTTGAAATCAGTATTGTATAACATTGTGATTTCCTTGCAAAAACTTAGCAGAACCATTCCAAGAACCTTGAAATAAGTATATCATAACAATGCAACATCATTGCAATAACCTGGCAAAACCATTCCAAAACACTTGTAATAAATATATAATAGCATTGCAATATCCTAGGCATAACATGGCTAAAACATCAGAGGGACTTTGAAATATGGTTGGGATATAATTGCAATAAAAAACAATTCCAACAACCTTGTAGTAAGTACATAATAAACAACCTTCAACAACATTGCAAACAACCTCTCAATATCATTGCAATAATATAGCAAAAACATTCCAAGGGCCTTGAAATCAGTATTGTATAACATTGTGATTTCCTTGCAAAAACTTAGCAGAACCATTCCAAGAACCTTGAAATAAGTATATCATAACAATGCAACATCATTGCAATAACCTGGCAAAACCATTCCAAAACACTTGTAATAAATATATAATAGCATTGCAATATCCTAGGCATAACATGGCTAAAACATCAGAGGGACTTTGAAATATGGTTGGGATATAATTGCAATAAAAAACAATTCCAACAACCTTGTAGTAAGTACATAATAAACAACCTTCAACAACATTGCAAACAACCTCTCAATATCATTGCAATAATATAGCAAAAACATTCCAAGGGCCTTGAAATCAGTATTGTATAACATTGTGATTTCCTTGCAAAAACTTAGCAGAACCATTCCAAGAACCTTGAAATAAGTATTAGCATAACAATGCAACAGCATTGCAATGACCTGGCAAAACCATTCCAAATTACTTGTAATAAGTATATAATAGCATTGCAATATCCTAGGCATAACATGGCTAAAACATCAGAGGGACTTTGAAATATGGTTGGGATATAATTGCAATAAAAAACAATTCCAACAACCTTGTAATATGTACATAATATTATTGAAAATAACCTTGCATTGTCATTACAAAAACTTAGCAGAACCTTGAAATAAGTATTATCATAACAATGTAACATCATTGCAATAACCTGGCAAAACCATTCCAAAACACTTGTACTGAATATATAATAGCATTGCAATATCCTAGCCATAACATGGCTAAAACATCAGAGGGACTTTGAAATATGGTTGGGATAAAATTGCAATAAAAAACAATTCCAACAACCTTGTAGTAAGTACATAATAAACAACCTTCAACAACATTGCAAACAACCTCTCAATATCATTGCAATAATATAGCAAAAACATTCCAAGGGCCTTGAAATCAGTATTGTATAACATTGTGATTTCCTTGCAAAAACTTAGCAGAACCATTCCAAGAACCTTGAAATAAGTATATCATAACAATGCAACATCATTGCAATAACCTGGCAAAACCATTCCAAAACACTTGTAATAAATATATAATAGCATTGCAATATCCTAGGCATAACATGGCTAAAACATCAGAGGGACTTTGAAATATGGTTGGGATATAATTGCAATAAAAAACAATTCCAACAACCTTGTAGTAAGTACATAATAAACAACCTTCAACAACATTGCAAACAACCTCTCAATATCATTGCAATAATATAGCAAAAACATTCCAAGGGCCTTGAAATCAGTATTGTATAACATTGTGATTTCCTTGCAAAAACTTAGCAGAACCATTCCAAGAACCTTGAAATAAGTATATCATAACAATGCAACATCATTGCAATAACCTGGCAAAACCATTCCAAAACACTTGTAATAAATATATAATAGCATTGCAATATCCTAGGCATAACATGGCTAAAACATCAGAGGGACTTTGAAATATGGTTGGGATATAATTGCAATAAAAAACAATTCCAACAACCTTGTAATATGTACATAATATTATTGAAAATAACCTTGCATTGTCATTACAAAAACTTAGCAGAACCTTGAAATAAGTATTATCATAACAATGTAACATCATTGCAATAACCTGGCAAAACCATTCCAAAACACTTGTACTGAATATATAATAGCATTGCAATATCCTAGCCATAACATGGCTAAAACATCAGAGGGACTTTGAAATATGGTTGGGATAAAATTGCAATAAAAAACAATTCCAACAACCTTGTAGTAAGTACATAATAAACAACCTTCAACAACATTGCAAACAACCTCTCAATATCATTGCAATAATATAGCAAAAACATTCCAAGGGCCTTGAAATCAGTATTGTATAACATTGTGATTTCCTTGCAAAAACTTAGCAGAACCATTCCAAGAACCTTGAAATAAGTATATCATAACAATGCAACATCATTGCAATAACCTGGCAAAACCATTCCAAAACACTTGTAATAAATATATAATAGCATTGCAATATCCTAGGCATAACATGGCTAAAACATCAGAGGGACTTTGAAATATGGTTGGGATATAATTGCAATAAAAAACAATTCCAACAACCTTGTAGTAAGTACATAATAAACAACCTTCAACAACATTGCAAACAACCTCTCAATATCATTGCAATAATATAGCAAAAACATTCCAAGGGCCTTGAAATCAGTATTGTATAACATTGTGATTTCCTTGCAAAAACTTAGCAGAACCATTCCAAGAACCTTGAAATAAGTATATCATAACAATGCAACATCATTGCAATAACCTGGCAAAACCATTCCAAAACACTTGTAATAAATATATAATAGCATTGCAATATCCTAGGCATAACATGGCTAAAACATCAGAGGGACTTTGAAATATGGTTGGGATATAATTGCAATAAAAAACAATTCCAACAACCTTGTAATATGTACATAATATTATTGAAAATAACCTTGCATTGTCATTACAAAAACTTAGCAGAACCTTGAAATAAGTATTATCATAACAATGTAACATCATTGCAATAACCTGGCAAAACCATTCCAAAACACTTGTACTGAATATATAATAGCATTGCAATATCCTAGCCATAACATGGCTAAAACATCAGAGGGACTTTGAAATATGGTTGGGATATAATTGCAATAAAAAACAATTCCAACAACCTTGTAGTAAGTACATAATAAACAACCTTCAACAACATTGCAAACAACCTCTCAATATCATTGCAATAATATAGCAAAAACATTCCAAGGGCCTTGAAATCAGTATTGTATAACATTGTGATTTCCTTGCAAAAACTTAGCAGAACCATTCCAAGAACCTTGAAATAAGTATATCATAACAATGCAACATCATTGCAATAACCTGGCAAAACCATTCCAAAACACTTGTAATAAATATATAATAGCATTGCAATATCCTAGCCATAACATGGCTAAAACATCAGAGGGACTTTGAAATATGGTTGGGATATAATTGCAATAAAAAACAATTCCAACAACCTTGTAGTAAGTACATAATAAACAACCTTCAACAACATTGCAAACAACCTCTCAATATCATTGCAATAATATAGCAAAAACATTCCAAGGGCCTTGAAATCAGTATTGTATAACATTGTGATTACCTTGCAAAAACTTAGCAGAACCATTCCAAGAACCTTGAAATAAGTATATCATAACAATGCAACATCATTGCAATAACCTGGCAAAACCATTCCAAAACACTTGTAATAAATATATAATAGCATGGCAATATCCTAGGCATAACATGGCTAAAACATCAGAGGGACTTTGAAATATGGTTGGGATATAATTGCAATAAAAACAATTCCAACAACCTTGTAGTAAGTACATAATAAACAACCTTCAACAACATTGCAAACAACCTCTCAATATCATTGCAATAATATAGCAAAAACATTCCAAGGGCCTTGAAATCAGTATTGTATAACATTGTGATTTCCTTGCAAAAACTTAGCAGAACCATTCCAAGAACCTTGAAATAAGTATATCATAACAATGCAACATCATTGCAATAACCTGGCAAAACCATTCCAAAACACTTGTAATAAATATATAATAGCATTGCAATATCCTAGGCATAACATGGCTAAAACATCAGAGGGACTTTGAAATATGGTTGGGATATAATTGCAATAAAAAACAATTCCAACAACCTTGTAGTAAGTACATAATAAACAACCTTCAACAACATTGCAAACAACCTCTCAATATCATTGCAATAATATAGCAAAAACATTCCAAGGGCCTTGAAATCAGTATTGTATAACATTGTGATTTCCTTGCAAAAACTTAGCAGAACCATTCCAAGAACCTTGAAATAAGTATTAGCATAACAATGCAACAGCATTTCAATGACCTGGCAAAACCATTCCAAATTACTTGTAATAAGTATATAATAGCATTGCAATATCCTAGGCATAACATGGCTAAAACATCAGAGGGACTTTGAAATATGGTTGGGATATAATTGCAATAAAAAACAATTCCAACAACCTTGTAATATGTACATAATATTATTGAAAATAACCTTGCATTGTCATTACAAAAACTTAGCAGAACCTTGAAATAAGTATTATCATAACAATGTAACATCATTGCAATAACCTGGCAAAACCATTCCAAAACACTTGTACTGAATATATAATAGCATTGCAATATCCTAGCCATAACATGGCTAAAACATCAGAGGGACTTTGAAATATGGTTGGGATAAAATTGCAATAAAAAACAATTCCAACAACCTTGTAGTAAGTACATAATAAACAACCTTCAACAACATTGCAAACAACCTCTCAATATCATTGCAATAATATAGCAAAAACATTCCAAGGGCCTTGAAATCAGTATTGTATAACATTGTGATTTCCTTGCAAAAACTTAGCAGAACCATTCCAAGAACCTTAAAATAAGTATATCATAACAATGCAACATCATTGCAATAACCTGGCAAAACCATTCCAAAACACTTGTAATAAATATATAATAGCATTGCAATATCCTAGGCATAACATGGCTAAAACATCAGAGGGACTTTGAAATATGGTTGGGATATAATTGCAATAAAAAACAATTCCAACAACCTTGTAGTAAGTACATAATAAACAACCTTCAACAACATTGCAAACAACCTCTCAATATCATTGCAATAATATAGCAAAAACATTCCAAGGGCCTTGAAATCAGTATTGTATAACATTGTGATTACCTTGCAAAAACTTAGCAGAACCATTCCAAGAACCTTGAAATAAGTATATCATAACAATGCAACATCATTGCAATAACCTGGCAAAACCATTCCAAAACACTTGTAATAAATATATAATAGCATGGCAATATCCTAGGCATAACATGGCTAAAACATCAGAGGGACTTTGAAATATGGTTGGGATATAATTGCAATAAAAAACAATTCCAACAACCTTGTAGTAAGTACATAATAAACAACCTTCAACAACATTGCAAACAACCTCTCAATATCATTGCAATAATATAGCAAAAACATTCCAAGGGCCTTGAAATCAGTATTGTATAACATTGTGATTTCCTTGCAAAAACTTAGCAGAACCATTCCAAGAACCTTGAAATAAGTATATCATAACAATGCAACATCATTGCAATAACCTGGCAAAACCATTCCAAAACACTTGTAATAAATATATAATAGCATTGCAATATCCTAGGCATAACATGGCTAAAACATCAGAGGGACTTTGAAATATGGTTGGGATATAATTGCAATAAAAAACAATTCCAACAACCTTGTAGTAAGTACATAATAAACAACCTTCAACAACATTGCAAACAACCTCTCAATATCATTGCAATAATATAGCAAAAACATTCCAAGGGCCTTGAAATCAGCATTGTATAACATTGTGATTTCCTTGCAAAAACTTAGCAGAACCATTCCAAGAACCTTGAAATAAGTATTAGCATAACAATGCAACAGCATTGCAATGACCTGGCAAAACCATTCCAAATTACTTGTAATAAGTATATAATAGCATTGCAATATCCTAGGCATAACATGGCTAAAACATCAGAGGGACTTTGAAATATGGTTGGGATATAATTGCAATAAAAAACAATTCCAACAACCTTGTAATATGTACATAATATTATTGAAAATAACCTTGCATTGTCATTACAAAAACTTAGCAGAACCTTGAAATAAGTATTATCATAACAATGTAACATCATTGCAATAACCTGGCAAAACCATTCCAAAACACTTGTACTGAATATATAATAGCATTGCAATATCCTAGCCATAACATGGCTAAAACATCAGAGGGACTTTGAAATATGGTTGGGATAAAATTGCAATAAAAAACAATTCCAACAACCTTGTAGTAAGTACATAATAAACAACCTTCAACAACATTGCAAACAACCTCTCAATATCATTGCAATAATATAGCAAAAACATTCCAAGGGCCTTGAAATCAGTATTGTATAACATTGTGATTTCCTTGCAAAAACTTAGCAGAACCATTCCAAGAACCTTGAAATAAGTATATCATAACAATGCAACATCATTGCAATAACCTGGCAAAACCATTCCAAAACACTTGTAATAAATATATAATAGCATTGCAATATCCTAGGCATAACATGGCTAAAACATCAGAGGGACTTTGAAATATGGTTGGGATATAATTGCAATAAAAAACAATTCCAACAACCTTGTAGTAAGTACATAATAAACAACCTTCAACAACATTGCAAACAACCTCTCAATATCATTGCAATAATATAGCAAAAACATTCCAAGGGCCTTGAAATCAGTATTGTATAACATTGTGATTTCCTTGCAAAAACTTAGCAGAACCATTCCAAGAACCTTGAAATAAGTATATCATAACAATGCAACATCATTGCAATAACCTGGCAAAACCATTCCAAAACACTTGTAATAAATATATAATAGCATTGCAATATCCTAGGCATAACATGGCTAAAACATCAGAGGGACTTTGAAATATGGTTGGGATATAATTGCAATAAAAAACAATTCCAACAACCTTGTAGTAAGTACATAATAAACAACCTTCAACAACATTGCAAACAACCTCTCAATATCATTGCAATAATATAGCAAAAACATTCCAAGGGCCTTGAAATCAGTATTGTATAACATTGTGATTTCCTTGCAAAAACTTAGCAGAACCATTCCAAGAACCTTGAAATAAGTATTAGCATAACAATGCAACAGCATTGCAATGACCTGGCAAAACCATTCCAAATTACTTGTAATAAGTATATAATAGCATTGCAATATCCTAGGCATAACATGGCTAAAACATCAGAGGGACTTTGAAATATGGTTGGGATATAATTGCAATAAAAAACAATTCCAACAACCTTGTAATATGTACATAATATTATTGAAAATAACCTTGCATTGTCATTACAAAAACTTAGCAGAACCTTGAAATAAGTATTATCATAACAATGTAACATCATTGCAATAACCTGGCAAAACCATTCCAAAACACTTGTACTGAATATATAATAGCATTGCAATATCCTAGCCATAACATGGCTAAAACATCAGAGGGACTTTGAAATATGGTTGGGATAAAATTGCAATAAAAAACAATTCCAACAACCTTGTAGTAAGTACATAATAAACAACCTTCAACAACATTGCAAACAACCTCTCAATATCATTGCAATAATATAGCAAAAACATTCCAAGGGCCTTGAAATCAGTATTGTATAACATTGTGATTTCCTTGCAAAAACTTAGCAGAACCATTCCAAGAACCTTGAAATAAGTATATCATAACAATGCAACATCATTGCAATAACCTGGCAAAACCATTCCAAAACACTTGTAATAAATATATAATAGCATTGCAATATCCTAGGCATAACATGGCTAAAACATCAGAGGGACTTTGAAATATGGTTGGGATATAATTGCAATAAAAAACAATTCCAACAACCTTGTAGTAAGTACATAATAAACAACCTTCAACAACATTGCAAACAACCTCTCAATATCATTGCAATAATATAGCAAAAACATTCCAAGGGCCTTGAAATCAGTATTGTATAACATTGTGATTTCCTTGCAAAAACTTAGCAGAACCATTCCAAGAACCTTGAAATAAGTATATCATAACAATGCAACATCATTGCAATAACCTGGCAAAACCATTCCAAAACACTTGTAATAAATATATAATAGCATTGCAATATCCTAGGCATAACATGGCTAAAACATCAGAGGGACTTTGAAATATGGTTGGGATATAATTGCAATAAAAAACAATTCCAACAACCTTGTAGTAAGTACATAATAAACAACCTTCAACAACATTGCAAACAACCTCTCAATATCATTGCAATAATATAGCAAAAACATTCCAAGGGCCTTGAAATCAGTATTGTATAACATTGTGATTTCCTTGCAAAAACTTAGCAGAACCATTCCAAGAACCTTGAAATAAGTATTAGCATAACAATGCAACAGCATTGCAATGACCTGGCAAAACCATTCCAAATTACTTGTAATAAGTATATAATAGCATTGCAATATCCTAGGCATAACATGGCTAAAACATCAGAGGGACTTTGAAATATGGTTGGGATATAATTGCAATAAAAAACAATTCCAACAACCTTGTAATATGTACATAATATTATTGAAAATAACCTTGCATTGTCATTACAAAAACTTAGCAGAACCTTGAAATAAGTATTATCATAACAATGTAACATCATTGCAATAACCTGGCAAAACCATTCCAAAACACTTGTACTGAATATATAATAGCATTGCAATATCCTAGCCATAACATGGCTAAAACATCAGAGGGACTTTGAAATATGGTTGGGATAAAATTGCAATAAAAAACAATTCCAACAACCTTGTAGTAAGTACATAATAAACAACCTTCAACAACATTGCAAACAACCTCTCAATATCATTGCAATAATATAGCAAAAACATTCCAAGGGCCTTGAAATCAGTATTGTATAACATTGTGATTTCCTTGCAAAAACTTAGCAGAACCATTCCAAGAACCTTGAAATAAGTATATCATAACAATGCAACATCATTGCAATAACCTGGCAAAACCATTCCAAAACACTTGTAATAAATATATAATAGCATTGCAATATCCTAGGCATAACATGGCTAAAACATCAGAGGGACTTTGAAATATGGTTGGGATATAATTGCAATAAAAAACAATTCCAACAACCTTGTAGTAAGTACATAATAAACAACCTTCAACAACATTGCAAACAACCTCTCAATATCATTGCAATAATATAGCAAAAACATTCCAAGGGCCTTGAAATCAGTATTGTATAACATTGTGATTTCCTTGCAAAAACTTAGCAGAACCATTCCAAGAACCTTGAAATAAGTATTAGCATAACAATGCAACAGCATTGCAATGACCTGGCAAAACCATTCCAAATTACTTGTAATAAGTATATAATAGCATTGCAATATCCTAGGCATAACATGGCTAAAACATCAGAGGGACTTTGAAATATGGTTGGGATATAATTGCAATAAAAAACAATTCCAACAACCTTGTAATATGTACATAATATTATTGAAAATAACCTTGCATTGTCATTACAAAAACTTAGCAGAACCTTGAAATAAGTATTATCATAACAATGTAACATCATTGCAATAACCTGGCAAAACCATTCCAAAACACTTGTACTGAATATATAATAGCATTGCAATATCCTAGCCATAACATGGCTAAAACATCAGAGGGACTTTGAAATATGGTTGGGATAAAATTGCAATAAAAAACAATTCCAACAACCTTGTAGTAAGTACATAATAAACAACCTTCAACAACATTGCAAACAACCTCTCAATATCATTGCAATAATATAGCAAAAACATTCCAAGGGCCTTGAAATCAGTATTGTATAACATTGTGATTTCCTTGCAAAAACTTAGCAGAACCATTCCAAGAACCTTGAAATAAGTATATCATAACAATGCAACATCATTGCAATAACCTGGCAAAACCATTCCAAAACACTTGTAATAAATATATAATAGCATTGCAATATCCTAGGCATAACATGGCTAAAACATCAGAGGGACTTTGAAATATGGTTGGGATATAATTGCAATAAAAAACAATTCCAACAACCTTGTAGTAAGTACATAATAAACAACCTTCAACAACATTGCAAACAACCTCTCAATATCATTGCAATAATATAGCAAAAACATTCCAAGGGCCTTGAAATCAGTATTGTATAACATTGTGATTTCCTTGCAAAAACTTAGCAGAACCATTCCAAGAACCTTGAAATAAGTATATCATAACAATGCAACATCATTGCAATAACCTGGCAAAACCATTCCAAAACACTTGTAATAAATATATAATAGCATTGCAATATCCTAGGCATAACATGGCTAAAACATCAGAGGGACTTTGAAATATGGTTGGGATATAATTGCAATAAAAAACAATTCCAACAACCTTGTAGTAAGTACATAATAAACAACCTTCAACAACATTGCAAACAACCTCTCAATATCATTGCAATAATATAGCAAAAACATTCCAAGGGCCTTGAAATCAGTATTGTATAACATTGTGATTTCCTTGCAAAAACTTAGCAGAACCATTCCAAGAACCTTGAAATAAGTATTAGCATAACAATGCAACAGCATTGCAATGACCTGGCAAAACCATTCCAAATTACTTGTAATAAGTATATAATAGCATTGCAATATCCTAGGCATAACATGGCTAAAACATCAGAGGGACTTTGAAATATGGTTGGGATATAATTGCAATAAAAAACAATTCCAACAACCTTGTAATATGTACATAATATTATTGAAAATAACCTTGCATTGTCATTACAAAAACTTAGCAGAACCTTGAAATAAGTATTATCATAACAATGTAACATCATTGCAATAACCTGGCAAAACCATTCCAAAACACTTGTACTGAATATATAATAGCATTGCAATATCCTAGCCATAACATGGCTAAAACATCAGAGGGACTTTGAAATATGGTTGGGATAAAATTGCAATAAAAAACAATTCCAACAACCTTGTAGTAAGTACATAATAAACAACCTTCAACAACATTGCAAACAACCTCTCAATATCATTGCAATAATATAGCAAAAACATTCCAAGGGCCTTGAAATCAGTATTGTATAACATTGTGATTTCCTTGCAAAAACTTAGCAGAACCATTCCAAGAACCTTGAAATAAGTATATCATAACAATGCAACATCATTGCAATAACCTGGCAAAACCATTCCAAAACACTTGTAATAAATATATAATAGCATTGCAATATCCTAGGCATAACATGGCTAAAACATCAGAGGGACTTTGAAATATGGTTGGGATATAATTGCAATAAAAAACAATTCCAACAACCTTGTAGTAAGTACATAATAAACAACCTTCAACAACATTGCAAACAACCTCTCAATATCATTGCAATAATATAGCAAAAACATTCCAAGGGCCTTGAAATCAGTATTGTATAACATTGTGATTTCCTTGCAAAAACTTAGCAGAACCATTCCAAGAACCTTGAAATAAGTATTAGCATAACAATGCAACAGCATTGCAATGACCTGGCAAAACCATTCCAAATTACTTGTAATAAGTATATAATAGCATTGCAATATCCTAGGCATAACATGGCTAAAACATCAGAGGGACTTTGAAATATGGTTGGGATATAATTGCAATAAAAAACAATTCCAACAACCTTGTAATATGTACATAATATTATTGAAAATAACCTTGCATTGTCATTACAAAAACTTAGCAGAACCTTGAAATAAGTATTATCATAACAATGTAACATCATTGCAATAACCTGGCAAAACCATTCCAAAACACTTGTACTGAATATATAATAGCATTGCAATATCCTAGCCATAACATGGCTAAAACATCAGAGGGACTTTGAAATATGGTTGGGATAAAATTGCAATAAAAAACAATTCCAACAACCTTGTAGTAAGTACATAATAAACAACCTTCAACAACATTGCAAACAACCTCTCAATATCATTGCAATAATATAGCAAAAACATTCCAAGGGCCTTGAAATCAGTATTGTATAACATTGTGATTTCCTTGCAAAAACTTAGCAGAACCATTCCAAGAACCTTGAAATAAGTATATCATAACAATGCAACATCATTGCAATAACCTGGCAAAACCATTCCAAAACACTTGTAATAAATATATAATAGCATTGCAATATCCTAGGCATAACATGGCTAAAACATCAGAGGGACTTTGAAATATGGTTGGGATATAATTGCAATAAAAAACAATTCCAACAACCTTGTAGTAAGTACATAATAAACAACCTTCAACAACATTGCAAACAACCTCTCAATATCATTGCAATAATATAGCAAAAACATTCCAAGGGCCTTGAAATCAGTATTGTATAACATTGTGATTTCCTTGCAAAAACTTAGCAGAACCATTCCAAGAACCTTGAAATAAGTATATCATAACAATGCAACATCATTGCAATAACCTGGCAAAACCATTCCAAAACACTTGTAATAAATATATAATAGCATTGCAATATCCTAGGCATAACATGGCTAAAACATCAGAGGGACTTTGAAATATGGTTGGGATATAATTGCAATAAAAAACAATTCCAACAACCTTGTAGTAAGTACATAATAAACAACCTTCAACAACATTGCAAACAACCTCTCAATATCATTGCAATAATATAGCAAAAACATTCCAAGGGCCTTGAAATCAGTATTGTATAACATTGTGATTTCCTTGCAAAAACTTAGCAGAACCATTCCAAGAACCTTGAAATAAGTATTAGCATAACAATGCAACAGCATTGCAATGACCTGGCAAAACCATTCCAAATTACTTGTAATAAGTATATAATAGCATTGCAATATCCTAGGCATAACATGGCTAAAACATCAGAGGGACTTTGAAATATGGTTGGGATATAATTGCAATAAAAAACAATTCCAACAACCTTGTAATATGTACATAATATTATTGAAAATAACCTTGCATTGTCATTACAAAAACTTAGCAGAACCTTGAAATAAGTATTATCATAACAATGTAACATCATTGCAATAACCTGGCAAAACCATTCCAAAACACTTGTACTGAATATATAATAGCATTGCAATATCCTAGCCATAACATGGCTAAAACATCAGAGGGACTTTGAAATATGGTTGGGATAAAATTGCAATAAAAAACAATTCCAACAACCTTGTAGTAAGTACATAATAAACAACCTTCAACAACATTGCAAACAACCTCTCAATATCATTGCAATAATATAGCAAAAACATTCCAAGGGCCTTGAAATCAGTATTGTATAACATTGTGATTTCCTTGCAAAAACTTAGCAGAACCATTCCAAGAACCTTGAAATAAGTATATCATAACAATGCAACATCATTGCAATAACCTGGCAAAACCATTCCAAAACACTTGTAATAAATATATAATAGCATTGCAATATCCTAGGCATAACATGGCTAAAACATCAGAGGGACTTTGAAATATGGTTGGGATATAATTGCAATAAAAAACAATTCCAACAACCTTGTAGTAAGTACATAATAAACAACCTTCAACAACATTGCAAACAACCTCTCAATATCATTGCAATAATATAGCAAAAACATTCCAAGGGCCTTGAAATCAGTATTGTATAACATTGTGATTTCCTTGCAAAAACTTAGCAGAACCATTCCAAGAACCTTGAAATAAGTATTAGCATAACAATGCAACAGCATTGCAATGACCTGGCAAAACCATTCCAAATTACTTGTAATAAGTATATAATAGCATTGCAATATCCTAGGCATAACATGGCTAAAACATCAGAGGGACTTTGAAATATGGTTGGGATATAATTGCAATAAAAAACAATTCCAACAACCTTGTAATATGTACATAATATTATTGAAAATAACCTTGCATTGTCATTACAAAAACTTAGCAGAACCTTGAAATAAGTATTATCATAACAATGTAACATCATTGCAATAACCTGGCAAAACCATTCCAAAACACTTGTACTGAATATATAATAGCATTGCAATATCCTAGCCATAACATGGCTAAAACATCAGAGGGACTTTGAAATATGGTTGGGATAAAATTGCAATAAAAAACAATTCCAACAACCTTGTAGTAAGTACATAATAAACAACCTTCAACAACATTGCAAACAACCTCTCAATATCATTGCAATAATATAGCAAAAACATTCCAAGGGCCTTGAAATCAGTATTGTATAACATTGTGATTTCCTTGCAAAAACTTAGCAGAACCATTCCAAGAACCTTGAAATAAGTATATCATAACAATGCAACATCATTGCAATAACCTGGCAAAACCATTCCAAAACACTTGTAATAAATATATAATAGCATTGCAATATCCTAGGCATAACATGGCTAAAACATCAGAGGGACTTTGAAATATGGTTGGGATATAATTGCAATAAAAAACAATTCCAACAACCTTGTAGTAAGTACATAATAAACAACCTTCAACAACATTGCAAACAACCTCTCAATATCATTGCAATAATATAGCAAAAACATTCCAAGGGCCTTGAAATCAGTATTGTATAACATTGTGATTTCCTTGCAAAAACTTAGCAGAACCATTCCAAGAACCTTGAAATAAGTATATCATAACAATGCAACATCATTGCAATAACCTGGCAAAACCATTCCAAAACACTTGTAATAAATATATAATAGCATTGCAATATCCTAGGCATAACATGGCTAAAACATCAGAGGGACTTTGAAATATGGTTGGGATATAATTGCAATAAAAAACAATTCCAACAACCTTGTAGTAAGTACATAATAAACAACCTTCAACAACATTGCAAACAACCTCTCAATATCATTGCAATAATATAGCAAAAACATTCCAAGGGCCTTGAAATCAGTATTGTATAACATTGTGATTTCCTTGCAAAAACTTAGCAGAACCATTCCAAGAACCTTGAAATAAGTATTAGCATAACAATGCAACAGCATTGCAATGACCTGGCAAAACCATTCCAAATTACTTGTAATAAGTATATAATAGCATTGCAATATCCTAGGCATAACATGGCTAAAACATCAGAGGGACTTTGAAATATGGTTGGGATATAATTGCAATAAAAAACAATTCCAACAACCTTGTAATATGTACATAATATTATTGAAAATAACCTTGCATTGTCATTACAAAAACTTAGCAGAACCTTGAAATAAGTATTATCATAACAATGTAACATCATTGCAATAACCTGGCAAAACCATTCCAAAACACTTGTACTGAATATATAATAGCATTGCAATATCCTAGCCATAACATGGCTAAAACATCAGAGGGACTTTGAAATATGGTTGGGATAAAATTGCAATAAAAAACAATTCCAACAACCTTGTAGTAAGTACATAATAAACAACCTTCAACAACATTGCAAACAACCTCTCAATATCATTGCAATAATATAGCAAAAACATTCCAAGGGCCTTGAAATCAGTATTGTATAACATTGTGATTTCCTTGCAAAAACTTAGCAGAACCATTCCAAGAACCTTGAAATAAGTATATCATAACAATGCAACATCATTGCAATAACCTGGCAAAACCATTCCAAAACACTTGTAATAAATATATAATAGCATTGCAATATCCTAGGCATAACATGGCTAAAACATCAGAGGGACTTTGAAATATGGTTGGGATATAATTGCAATAAAAAACAATTCCAACAACCTTGTAGTAAGTACATAATAAACAACCTTCAACAACATTGCAAACAACCTCTCAATATCATTGCAATAATATAGCAAAAACATTCCAAGGGCCTTGAAATCAGTATTGTATAACATTGTGATTTCCTTGCAAAAACTTAGCAGAACCATTCCAAGAACCTTGAAATAAGTATTAGCATAACAATGCAACAGCATTGCAATGACCTGGCAAAACCATTCCAAATTACTTGTAATAAGTATATAATAGCATTGCAATATCCTAGGCATAACATGGCTAAAACATCAGAGGGACTTTGAAATATGGTTGGGATATAATTGCAATAAAAAACAATTCCAACAACCTTGTAATATGTACATAATATTATTGAAAATAACCTTGCATTGTCATTACAAAAACTTAGCAGAACCTTGAAATAAGTATTATCATAACAATGTAACATCATTGCAATAACCTGGCAAAACCATTCCAAAACACTTGTACTGAATATATAATAGCATTGCAATATCCTAGCCATAACATGGCTAAAACATCAGAGGGACTTTGAAATATGGTTGGGATAAAATTGCAATAAAAAACAATTCCAACAACCTTGTAGTAAGTACATAATAAACAACCTTCAACAACATTGCAAACAACCTCTCAATATCATTGCAATAATATAGCAAAAACATTCCAAGGGCCTTGAAATCAGTATTGTATAACATTGTGATTTCCTTGCAAAAACTTAGCAGAACCATTCCAAGAACCTTGAAATAAGTATATCATAACAATGCAACATCATTGCAATAACCTGGCAAAACCATTCCAAAACACTTGTAATAAATATATAATAGCATTGCAATATCCTAGGCATAACATGGCTAAAACATCAGAGGGACTTTGAAATATGGTTGGGATATAATTGCAATAAAAAACAATTCCAACAACCTTGTAGTAAGTACATAATAAACAACCTTCAACAACATTGCAAACAACCTCTCAATATCATTGCAATAATATAGCAAAAACATTCCAAGGGCCTTGAAATCAGTATTGTATAACATTGTGATTTCCTTGCAAAAACTTAGCAGAACCATTCCAAGAACCTTGAAATAAGTATATCATAACAATGCAACATCATTGCAATAACCTGGCAAAACCATTCCAAAACACTTGTAATAAATATATAATAGCATTGCAATATCCTAGGCATAACATGGCTAAAACATCAGAGGGACTTTGAAATATGGTTGGGATATAATTGCAATAAAAAACAATTCCAACAACCTTGTAGTAAGTACATAATAAACAACCTTCAACAACATTGCAAACAACCTCTCAATATCATTGCAATAATAAAGCAAAAACATTCCAAGGGCCTTGAAATCAGTATTGTATAACATTGTGATTTCCTTGCAAAAACTTAGCAGAACCATTCCAAGAACCTTGAAATAAGTATTAGCATAACAATGCAACAGCATTGCAATGACCTGGCAAAACCATTCCAAATTACTTGTAATAAGTATATAATAGCATTGCAATATCCTAGGCATAACATGGCTAAAACATCAGAGGGACTTTGAAATATGGTTGGGATATAATTGCAATAAAAAACAATTCCAACAACCTTGTAATATGTACATAATATTATTGAAAATAACCTTGCATTGTCATTACAAAAACTTAGCAGAACCTTGAAATAAGTATTATCATAACAATGTAACATCATTGCAATAACCTGGCAAAACCATTCCAAAACACTTGTACTGAATATATAATAGCATTGCAATATCCTAGCCATAACATGGCTAAAACATCAGAGGGACTTTGAAATATGGTTGGGATAAAATTGCAATAAAAAACAATTCCAACAACATTGTAGTAAGTACATAATAAACAACCTTCAACAATATTGCAAACAACCTCTCAATATCATTGCAATAATATAGCAAAAACATTCCAAGGGCCTTGAAATCAGTATTGTATAACATTGTGATTTCCTTGCAAAAACTTAGCAGAACCATTCCAAGAACCTTGAAATAAGTATATCATAACAATGCAACATCATTGCAATAACCTGGCAAAACCATTCCAAAACACTTGTAATAAATATATAATAGCATTGCAATATCCTAGGCATAACATGGCTAAAACATCAGAGGGACTTTGAAATATGGTTGGGATATAATTGCAATAAAAAACAATTCCAACAACCTTGTAGTAAGTACATAATAAACAACCTTCAACAACATTGCAAACAACCTCTCAATATCATTGCAATAATATAGCAAAAACATTCCAAGGGCCTTGAAATCAGTATTGTATAACATTGTGATTTCCTTGCAAAAACTTAGCAGAACCATTCCAAGAACCTTGAAATAAGTATATCATAACAATGCAACATCATTGCAATAACCTGGCAAAACCATTCCAAAACACTTGTAATAAATATATAATAGCATTGCAATATCCTAGGCATAACATGGCTAAAACATCAGAGGGACTTTGAAATATGGTTGGGATATAATTGCAATAAAAAACAATTCCAACAACCTTGTAGTAAGTACATAATAAACAACCTTCAACAACATTGCAAACAACCTCTCAATATCATTGCAATAATATAGCAAAAACATTCCAAGGGCCTTGAAATCAGTATTGTATAACATTGTGATTTCCTTGCAAAAACTTAGCAGAACCATTCCAAGAACCTTGAAATAAGTATATCATAACAATGCAACATCATTGCAATAACCTGGCAAAACCATTCCAAAACACTTGTAATAAATATATAATAGCATTGCAATATCCTAGGCATAACATGGCTAAAACATCAGAGGGACTTTGAAATATGGTTGGGATATAATTGCAATAAAAAACAATTCCAACAACCTTGTAGTAAGTACATAATAAACAACCTTCAACAACATTGCAAACAACCTCTCAATATCATTGCAATAATATAGCAAAAACATTCCAAGGGCCTTGAAATCAGTATTGTATAACATTGTGATTTCCTTGCAAAAACTTAGCAGAACCATTCCAAGAACCTTGAAATAAGTATTAGCATAACAATGCAACAGCATTGCAATGACCTGGCAAAACCATTCCAAATTACTTGTAATAAGTATATAATAGCATTGCAATATCCTAGGCATAACATGGCTAAAACATCACAGGGACTTTGAAATATGGTTGGGATATAATTGCAATAAAAAACAATTCCAACAACCTTGTAATATGTACATAATATTATTGAAAATAACCTTGCATTGTCATTACAAAAACTTAGCAGAACCTTGAAATAAGTATTATCATAACAATGTAACATCATTGCAATAACCTGGCAAAACCATTCCAAAACACTTGTACTGAATATATAATAGCATTGCAATATCCTAGCCATAACATGGCTAAAACATCAGAGGGACTTTGAAATATGGTTGGGATAAAATTGCAATAAAAAACAATTCCAACAACCTTGTAGTAAGTACATAATAAACAACCTTCAACAACATTGCAAACAACCTCTCAATATCATTGCAATAATATAGCAAAAACATTCCAAGGGCCTTGAAATCAGTATTGTATAACATTGTGATTTCCTTGCAAAAACTTAGCAGAACCATTCCAAGAACCTTGAAATAAGTATATCATAACAATGCAACATCATTGCAATAACCTGGCAAAACCATTCCAAAACACTTGTAATAAATATATAATAGCATTGCAATATCCTAGGCATAACATGGCTAAAACATCAGAGGGACTTTGAAATATGGTTGGGATATAATTGCAATAAAAAACAATTCCAACAACCTTGTAGTAAGTACATAATAAACAACCTTCAACAACATTGCAAACAACCTCTCAATATCATTGCAATAATATAGCAAAAACATTCCAAGGGCCTTGAAATCAGTATTGTATAACATTGTGATTTCCTTGCAAAAACTTAGCAGAACCATTCCAAGAACCTTGAAATAAGTATTAGCATAACAATGCAACAGCATTGCAATGACCTGGCAAAACCATTCCAAATTACTTGTAATAAGTATATAATAGCATTGCAATATCCTAGGCATAACATGGCTAAAACATCAGAGGGACTTTGAAATATGGTTGGGATATAATTGCAATAAAAAACAATTCCAACAACCTTGTAATATGTACATAATATTATTGAAAATAACCTTGCATTGTCATTACAAAAACTTAGCAGAACCTTGAAATAAGTATTATCATAACAATGTAACATCATTGCAATAACCTGGCAAAACCATTCCAAAACACTTGTACTGAATATATAATAGCATTGCAATATCCTAGCCATAACATGGCTAAAACATCAGAGGGACTTTGAAATATGGTTGGGATAAAATTGCAATAAAAAACAATTCCAACAACCTTGTAGTAAGTACATAATAAACAACCTTCAACAACATTGCAAACAACCTCTCAATATCATTGCAATAATATAGCAAAAACATTCCAAGGGCCTTGAAATCAGTATTGTATAACATTGTGATTTCCTTGCAAAAACTTAGCAGAATCATTCCAAGAACCTTGAAATAAGTATTAGCATAACAATGCAACAGCATTGCAATGACCTGGCAAAACCATTCCAAATTACTTGTAATAAGTATATAATAGCATTGCAATATCCTAGGCATAACATGGCTAAAACATCAGAGGGACTTTGAAATATGGTTGGGATATAATTGCAATAAAAAACAATTCCAACAACCTTGTAGTAAGTACATAATAAACAACCTTCAACAACATTGCAAACAACCTCTCAATATCATTGCAATAATATAGCAAAAACATTCCAAGGGCCTTGAAATCAGTATTGTATAACATTGTGATTTCCTTGCAAAAACTTAGCAGAACCATTCCAAGAACCTTGAAATAAGTATATCATAACAATGCAACATCATTGCAATAACCTGGCAAAACCATTCCAAAACACTTGTAATAAATATATAATAGCATTGCAATATCCTAGGCATAACATGGCTAAAACATCAGAGGGACTTTGAAATATGGTTGGGATATAATTGCAATAAAAAACAATTCCAACAACCTTGTAGTAAGTACATAATAAACAACCTTCAACAACATTGCAAACAACCTCTCAATATCATTGCAATAATATAGCAAAAACATTCCAAGGGCCTTGAAATCAGTATTGTATAACATTGTGATTTCCTTGCAAAAACTTAGCAGAACCATTCCAAGAACCTTGAAATAAGTATTAGCATAACAATGCAACAGCATTGCAATGACCTGGCAAAACCATTCCAAATTACTTGTAATAAGTATATAATAGCATTGCAATATCCTAGGCATAACATGGCTAAAACATCAGAGGGACTTTGAAATATGGTTGGGATATAATTGCAATAAAAAACAATTCCAACAACCTTGTAATATGTACATAATATTATTGAAAATAACCTTGCATTGTCATTACAAAAACTTAGCAGAACCTTGAAATAAGTATTATCATAACAATGTAACATCATTGCAATAACCTGGCAAAACCATTCCAAAACACTTGTACTGAATATATAATAGCATTGCAATATCCTAGCCATAACATGGCTAAAACATCAGAGGGACTTTGAAATATGGTTGGGATAAAATTGCAATAAAAAACAATTCCAACAACCTTGTAGTAAGTACATAATAAACAACCTTCAACAACATTGCAAACAACCTCTCAATATCATTGCAATAATATAGCAAAAACATTCCAAGGGCCTTGAAATCAGTATTGTATAACATTGTGATTTCCTTGCAAAAACTTAGCAGAACCATTCCAAGAACCTTGAAATAAGTATATCATAACAATGCAACATCATTGCAATAACCTGGCAAAACCATTCCAAAACACTTGTAATAAATATATAATAGCATTGCAATATCCTAGGCATAACATGGCTAAAACATCAGAGGGACTTTGAAATATGGTTGGGATATAATTGCAATAAAAAACAATTCCAACAACCTTGTAGTAAGTACATAATAAACAACCTTCAACAACATTGCAAACAACCTCTCAATATCATTGCAATAATATAGCAAAAACATTCCAAGGGCCTTGAAATCAGTATTGTATAACATTGTGATTTCCTTGCAAAAACTTAGCAGAACCATTCCAAGAACCTTGAAATAAGTATTAGCATAACAATGCAACAGCATTGCAATGACCTGGCAAAACCATTCCAAATTACTTGTAATAAGTATATAATAGCATTGCAATATCCTAGGCATAACATGGCTAAAACATCAGAGGGACTTTGAAATATGGTTGGGATATAATTGCAATAAAAAACAATTCCAACAACCTTGTAATATGTACATAATATTATTGAAAATAACCTTGCATTGTCATTACAAAAACTTAGCAGAACCTTGAAATAAGTATTATCATAACAATGTAACATCATTGCAATAACCTGGCAAAACCATTCCAAAACACTTGTACTGAATATATAATAGCATTGCAATATCCTAGCCATAACATGGCTAAAACATCAGAGGGACTTTGAAATATGGTTGGGATAAAATTGCAATAAAAAACAATTCCAACAACCTTGTAGTAAGTACATAATAAACAACCTTCAACAACATTGCAAACAACCTCTCAATATCATTGCAATAATATAGCAAAAACATTCCAAGGGCCTTGAAATCAGTATTGTATAACATTGTGATTTCCTTGCAAAAACTTAGCAGAACCATTCCAAGAACCTTGAAATAAGTATTAGCATAACAATGCAACAGCATTGCAATGACCTGGCAAAACCATTCCAAATTACTTGTAATAAGTATATAATAGCATTGCAATATCCTAGGCATAACATGGCTAAAACATCAGAGGGACTTTGAAATATGGTTGGGATATAATTGCAATAAAAAACAATTCCAACAACCTTGTAATATGTACATAATATTATTGAAAATAACCTTGCATTGTCATTACAAAAACTTAGCAGAACCTTGAAATAAGTATTATCATAACAATGTAACATCATTGCAATAACCTGGCAAAACCATTCCAAAACACTTGTACTGAATATATAATAGCATTGCAATATCCTAGCCATAACATGGCTAAAACATCAGAGGGACTTTGAAATATGGTTGGGATAAAATTGCAATAAAAAACAATTCCAACAACCTTGTAGTAAGTACATAATAAACAACCTTCAACAACATTGCAAACAACCTCTCAATATCATTGCAATAATATAGCAAAAACATTCCAAGGGCCTTGAAATCAGTATTGTATAACATTGTGATTTCATTGCAAAAACTTAGCAGAACCATTCCAAGAACCTTGAAATAAGTATATCATAACAATGTAACATCATTGCAATAACCTGGCAAAACCATTCCAAAACACTTGTAATAAATATATAATAGCATTGCAATATCCTAGGCATAACATGGCTAAAACATCAGAGGGACTTTGAAATATGGTTGGGATATAATTGCAATAAAAAACAATTCCAACAACCTTGTAGTAAGTACATAATAAACAACCTTCAACAACATTGCAAACAACCTCTCAATATCATTGCAATAATATAGCAAAAACATTCCAAGGGCCTTGAAATCAGTATTGTATAACATTGTGATTACCTTGCAAAAACTTAGCAGAACCATTCCAAGAACCTTGAAATAAGTATATCATAACAATGCAACATCATTGCAATAACCTGGCAAAACCATTCCAAAACACTTGTAATAAATATATAATAGCATGGCAATATCCTAGGCATAACATGGCTAAAACATCAGAGGGACTTTGAAATATGGTTGGGATATAATTGCAATAAAAAACAATTCCAACAACCTTGTAGTAAGTACATAATAAACAACCTTCAACAACATTGCAAACAACCTCTCAATATCATTGCAATAATATAGCAAAAACATTCCAAGGGCCTTGAAATCAGTATTGTATAACATTGTGATTTCCTTGCAAAAACTTAGCAGAACCATTCCAAGAACCTTGAAATAAGTATATCATAACAATGCAACATCATTGCAATAACCTGGCAAAACCATTCCAAAACACTTGTAATAAATATATAATAGCATTGCAATATCCTAGGCATAACATGGCTAAAACATCAGAGGGACTTTGAAATATGGTTGGGATATAATTGCAATAAAAAACAATTCCAACAACCTTGTAATATGTACATAATATTATTGAAAATAACCTTGCATTGTCATTACAAAAACTTAGCAGAACCTTGAAATAAGTATTATCATAACAATGTAACATCATTGCAATAACCTGGCAAAACCATTCCAAAACACTTGTACTGAATATATAATAGCATTGCAATATCCTAGCCATAACATGGCTAAAACATCAGAGGGACTTTGAAATATGGTTGGGATATAATTGCAATAAAAAACAATTCCAACAACCTTGTAGTAAGTACATAATAAACAACCTTCAACAACATTGCAAACAACCTCTCAATATCATTGCAATAATATAGCAAAAACATTCCAAGGGCCTTGAAATCAGTATTGTATAACATTGTGATTTCCTTGCAAAAACTTAGCAGAACCATTCCAAGAACCTTGAAATAAGTATATCATAACAATGCAACATCATTGCAATAACCTGGCAAAACCATTCCAAAACACTTGTAATAAATATATAATAGCATTGCAATATCCTAGGCATAACATGGCTAAAACATCAGAGGGACTTTGAAATATGGTTGGGATATAATTGCAATAAAAAACAATTCCAACAACCTTGTAGTAAGTACATAATAAACAACCTTCAACAACATTGCAAACAACCTCTCAATATCATTGCAATAATATAGCAAAAACATTCCAAGGGCCTTGAAATCAGTATTGTATAACATTGTGATTACCTTGCAAAAACTTAGCAGAACCATTCCAAGAACCTTGAAATAAGTATATCATAACAATGCAACATCATTGCAATAACCTGGCAAAACCATTCCAAAACACTTGTAATAAATATATAATAGCATTGCAATATCCTAGGCATAACATGGCTAAAACATCAGAGGGACTTTGAAATATGGTTGGGATATAATTGCAATAAAAAACAATTCCAACAACCTTGTAGTAAGTACATAATAAACAACCTTCAACAACATTGCAAACAACCTCTCAATATCATTGCAATAATATAGCAAAAACATTCCAAGGGCCTTGAAATCAGTATTGTATAACATTGTGATTACCTTGCAAAAACTTAGCAGAACCATTCCAAGAACCTTGAAATAAGTATTAGCATAACAATGCAACAGCATTGCAATGACCTGGCAAAACCATAATTGCAATAAAAAACAATTCCAACAACCTTGTAGTAAGTACATAATAAAGTAAGTAAGTACATAATAAACAACCTTCAACAACATTGCAAACAACCTCTCAATATCATTGCAATAATATAGCAAAAACATTCCAAGGGCCTTGAAATCAGTATTGTATAACATTGTGATTTCCTTGCAAAAACTTAGCAGAACCATTCCAAGAACCTTGAAATAAGTATTAGCATAACAATGCAACAGCATTGCAATGACCTGGCAAAACCATTCCAAATTACTTGTAATAAGTATATAATAGCATTGCAATATCCTAGGCATAACATGGCTAAAACATCAGAGGGACTTTGAAATATGGTTGGGATATAATTGCAATAAAAAACAATTCCAACAACCTTGTAGTAAGTACATAATAAACAACCTTCAACAACATTGCAAACAACCTCTCAATATCATTGCAATAATATAGCAAAAACATTCCAAGGGCCTTGAAATCAGTATTGTATAACATTGTGATTTCCTTGCAAAAACTTAGCAGAACCATTCCAAGAACCTTGAAATAAGTATTAGCATAACAATGCAACAGCATTGCAATGACCTGGCAAAACCATTCCAAATTACTTGTAATAAGTATATAATAGCATTGCAATATCCTAGGCATAACATGGCTAAAACATCAGAGGGACTTTGAAATATGGTTGGGATATAATTGCAATAAAAAACAATTCCAACAACCTTGTAGTAAGTACATAATAAACAACCTTCAACAACATTGCAAACAACCTCTCAATATCATTGCAATAATATAGCAAAAACATTCCAAGGGCCTTGAAATCAGTATTGTATAACATTGTGATTACCTTGCAAAAACTTAGCAGAACCATTCCAAGAACCTTGAAATAAGTATATCATAACAATGCAACATCATTGCAATAACCTGGCAAAACCATTCCAAAACACTTGTAATAAATATATAATAGCATTGCAATATCCTAGGCATAACATGGCTAAAACATCAGAGGGACTTTGAAATATGGTTGGGATATAATTGCAATAAAAAACAATTCCAACAACCTTGTAATATGTACATAATATTATTGAAAATAACCTTGCATTGTCATTACAAAAACTTAGCAGAACCTTGAAATAAGTATTATCATAACAATGTAACATCATTGCAATAACCTGGCAAAACCATTCCAAAACACTTGTACTGAATATATAATAGCATTGCAATATCCTAGCCATAACATGGCTAAAACATCAGAGGGACTTTGAAATATGGTTGGGATATAATTGCAATAAAAAACAATTCCAACAACCTTGTAGTAAGTACATAATAAACAACCTTCAACAACATTGCAAACAACCTCTCAATATCATTGCAATAATATAGCAAAAACATTCCAAGGGCCTTGAAATCAGTATTGTATAACATTGTGATTTCCTTGCAAAAACTTAGCAGAACCATTCCAAGAACCTTGAAATAAGTATATCATAACAATGCAACATCATTGCAATAACCTGGGAAAACCATTCCAAAACACTTGTAATAAATATATAATAGCATTGCAATATCCTAGGCATAACATGGCTAAAACATCAGAGGGACTTTGAAATATGGTTGGGATATAATTGCAATAAAAAACAATTCCAACAACCTTGTAGTAAGTACATAATAAACAACCTTCAACAACATTGCAAACAACCTCTCAATATCATTGCAATAATATAGCAAAAACATTCCAAGGGCCTTGAAATCAGTATTGTATAACATTGTGATTACCTTGCAAAAACTTAGCAGAACCATTCCAAGAACCTTGAAATAAGTATATCATAACAATGCAACATCATTGCAATAACCTGGCAAAACCATTCCAAAACACTTGTAATAAATATATAATAGCATTGCAATATCCTAGGCATAACATGGCTAAAACATCAGAGGGACTTTGAAATATGGTTGGGATATAATTGCAATAAAAAACAATTCCAACAACCTTGTAGTAAGTACATAATAAACAACCTTCAACAACATTGCAAACAACCTCTCAATATCATTGCAATAATATAGCAAAAACATTCCAAGGGCCTTGAAATCAGTATTGTATAACATTGTGATTTCCTTGCAAAAACTTAGCAGAACCATTCCAAGAACCTTGAAATAAGTATTAGCATAACAATGCAACAGCATTGCAATGACCTGGCAAAACCATTCCAAATTACTTGTAATAAGTATATAATAGCATTGCAATATCCTAGGCATAACATGGCTAAAACATCAGAGGGACTTTGAAATATGGTTGGGATATAATTGCAATAAAAAACAATTCCAACAACCTTGTAATATGTACATAATATTATTGAAAATAACCTTGCATTGTCATTACAAAAACTTAGCAGAACCTTGAAATAAGTATTATCATAACAATGTAACATCATTGCAATAACCTGGCAAAACCATTCCAAAACACTTGTACTGAATATATAATAGCATTGCAATATCCTAGCCATAACATGGCTAAAACATCAGAGGGACTTTGAAATATGGTTGGGATAAAATTGCAATAAAAAACAATTCCAACAACCTTGTAGTAAGTACATAATAAACAACCTTCAACAACATTGCAAACAACCTCTCAATATCATTGCAATAATATAGCAAAAACATTCCAAGGGCCTTGAAATCAGTATTGTATAACATTGTGATTTCCTTGCAAAAACTTAGCAGAACCATTCCAAGAACCTTGAAATAAGTATTAGCATAACAATGCAACAGCATTGCAATGACCTGGCAAAACCATTCCAAATTACTTGTAATAAGTATATAATAGCATTGCAATATCCTAGGCATAACATGGCTAAAACATCAGAGGGACTTTGAAATATGGTTGGGATATAATTGCAATAAAAAACAATTCCAACAACCTTGTAATATGTACATAATATTATTGAAAATAACCTTGCATTGTCATTACAAAAACTTAGCAGAACCTTGAAATAAGTATTATCATAACAATGTAACATCATTGCAATAACCTGGCAAAACCATTCCAAAACACTTGTACTGAATATATAATAGCATTGCAATATCCTAGCCATAACATGGCTAAAACATCAGAGGGACTTTGAAATATGGTTGGGATATAATTGCAATAAAAAACAATTCCAACAACCTTGTAGTAAGTACATAATAAACAACCTTCAACAACATTGCAAACAACCTCTCAATATCATTGCAATAATATAGCAAAAACATTCCAAGGGCCTTGAAATCAGTATTGTATAACATTGTGATTTCCTTGCAAAAACTTAGCAGAACCATTCCAAGAACCTTGAAATAAGTATATCATAACAATGTAACATCATTGCAATAACCTGGCAAAACCATTCCAAAACACTTGTAATAAATATATAATAGCATTGCAATATCCTAGGCATAACATGGCTAAAACATCAGAGGGACTTTGAAATATGGTTGGGATATAATTGCAATAAAAAACAATTCCAACAACCTTGTAGTAAGTACATAATAAACAACCTTCAACAACATTGCAAACAACCTCTCAATATCATTGCAATAATATAGCAAAAACATTCCAAGGGCCTTGAAATCAGTATTGTATAACATTGTGATTACCTTGCAAAAACTTAGCAGAACCATTCCAAGAACCTTGAAATAAGTATATCATAACAATGCAACATCATTGCAATAACCTGGCAAAACCATTCCAAAACACTTGTAATAAATATATAATAGCATTGCAATATCCTAGGCATAACATGGCTAAAACATCAGAGGGACTTTGAAATATGGTTGGGATATAATTGCAATAAAAAACAATTCCAACAACCTTGTAGTAAGTACATAATAAACAACCTTCAACAACATTGCAAACAACCTCTCAATATCATTGCAATAATATAGCAAAAACATTCCAAGGGCCTTGAAATCAGTATTGTATAACATTGTGATTACCTTGCAAAAACTTAGCAGAACCATTCCAAGAACCTTGAAATAAGTATATCATAACAATGCAACATCATTGCAATAACCTGGCAAAACCATTCCAAAACACTTGTAATAAATATATAATAGCATGGCAATATCCTAGGCATAACATGGCTAAAACATCAGAGGGACTTTGAAATATGGTTGGGATATAATTGCAATAAAAAACAATTCCAACAACCTTGTAGTAAGTACATAATAAACAACCTTCAACAACATTGCAAACAACCTCTCAATATCATTGCAATAATATAGCAAAAACATTCCAAGGGCCTTGAAATCAGTATTGTATAACATTGTGATTTCCTTGCAAAAACTTAGCAGAACCATTCCAAGAACCTTGAAATAAGTATATCATAACAATGCAACATCATTGCAATAACCTGGCAAAACCATTCCAAAACACTTGTAATAAATATATAATAGCATTGCAATATCCTAGGCATAACATGGCTAAAACATCAGAGGGACTTTGAAATATGGTTGGGATATAATTGCAATAAAAAACAATTCCAACAACCTTGTAATATGTACATAATATTATTGAAAATAACCTTGCATTGTCATTACAAAAACTTAGCAGAACCTTGAAATAAGTATTATCATAACAATGTAACATCATTGCAATAACCTGGCAAAACCATTCCAAAACACTTGTACTGAATATATAATAGCATTGCAATATCCTAGCCATAACATGGCTAAAACATCAGAGGGACTTTGAAATATGGTTGGGATATAATTGCAATAAAAAACAATTCCAACAACCTTGTAGTAAGTACATAATAAACAACCTTCAACAACATTGCAAACAACCTCTCAATATCATTGCAATAATATAGCAAAAACATTCCAAGGGCCTTGAAATCAGTATTGTATAACATTGTGATTTCCTTGCAAAAACTTAGCAGAACCATTCCAAGAACCTTGAAATAAGTATATCATAACAATGCAACATCATTGCAATAACCTGGCAAAACCATTCCAAAACACTTGTAATAAATATATAATAGCATTGCAATATCCTAGGCATAACATGGCTAAAACATCAGAGGGACTTTGAAATATGGTTGGGATATAATTGCAATAAAAAACAATTCCAACAACCTTGTAGTAAGTACATAATAAACAACCTTCAACAACATTGCAAACAACCTTTCAATATCATTGCAATAATATAGCAAAAACATTCCAAGGGCCTTGAAATCAGTATTGTATAACATTGTGATTACCTTGCAAAAACTTAGCAGAACCATTCCAAGAACCTTGAAATAAGTATATCATAACAATGCAACATCATTGCAATAACCTGGCAAAACCATTCCAAAACACTTGTAATAAATATATAATAGCATTGCAATATCCTAGGCATAACATGGCTAAAACATCAGAGGGACTTTGAAATATGGTTGGGATATAATTGCAATAAAAAACAATTCCAACAACCTTGTAGTAAGTACATAATAAACAACCTTCAACAACATTGCAAACAACCTCTCAATATCATTGCAATAATATAGCAAAAACATTCCAAGGGCCTTGAAATCAGTATTGTATAACATTGTGATTACCTTGCAAAAACTTAGCAGAACCATTCCAAGAACCTTGAAATAAGTATTAGCATAACAATGCAACAGCATTGCAATGACCTGGCAAAACCATAATTGCAATAAAAAACAATTCCAACAACCTTGTAGTAAGTACATAATAAAGTAAGTAAGTACATAATAAACAACCTTCAACAACATTGCAAACAACCTCTCAATATCATTGCAATAATATAGCAAAAACATTCCAAGGGCCTTGAAATCAGTATTGTATAACATTGTGATTTCCTTGCAAAAACTTAGCAGAACCATTCCAAGAACCTTGAAATAAGTATTAGCATAACAATGCAACAGCATTGCAATGACCTGGCAAAACCATTCCAAATTACTTGTAATAAGTATATAATAGCATTGCAATATCCTAGGCATAACATGGCTAAAACATCAGAGGGACTTTGAAATATGGTTGGGATATAATTGCAATAAAAAACAATTCCAACAACCTTGTAGTAAGTACATAATAAACAACCTTCAACAACATTGCAAACAACCTCTCAATATCATTGCAATAATATAGCAAAAACATTCCAAGGGCCTTGAAATCAGTATTGTATAACATTGTGATTACCTTGCAAAAACTTAGCAGAACCATTCCAAGAACCTTGAAATAAGTATATCATAACAATGCAACATCATTGCAATAACCTGGCAAAACCATTCCAAAACACTTGTAATAAATATATAATAGCATGGCAATATCCTAGGCATAACATGGCTAAAACATCAGAGGGACTTTGAAATATGGTTGGGATATAATTGCAATAAAAAACAATTCCAACAACCTTGTAGTAAGTACATAATAAACAACCTTCAACAACATTGCAAACAACCTCTCAATATCATTGCAATAATATAGCAAAAACATTCCAAGGGCCTTGAAATCAGTATTGTATAACATTGTGATTTCCTTGCAAAAACTTAGCAGAACCATTCCAAGAACCTTGAAATAAGTATATCATAACAATGCAACATCATTGCAATAACCTGGCAAAACCATTCCAAAACACTTGTAATAAATATATAATAGCATTGCAATATCCTAGGCATAACATGGCTAAAACATCAGAGGGACTTTGAAATATGGTTGGGATATAATTGCAATAAAAAACAATTCCAACAACCTTGTAATATGTACATAATATTATTGAAAATAACCTTGCATTGTCATTACAAAAACTTAGCAGAACCTTGAAATAAGTATTATCATAACAATGTAACATCATTGCAATAACCTGGCAAAACCATTCCAAAACACTTGTACTGAATATATAATAGCATTGCAATATCCTAGCCATAACATGGCTAAAACATCAGAGGGACTTTGAAATATGGTTGGGATATAATTGCAATAAAAAACAATTCCAACAACCTTGTAGTAAGTACATAATAAACAACCTTCAACAACATTGCAAACAACCTCTCAATATCATTGCAATAATATAGCAAAAACATTCCAAGGGCCTTGAAATCAGTATTGTATAACATTGTGATTTCCTTGCAAAAACTTAGCAGAACCATTCCAAGAACCTTGAAATAAGTATATCATAACAATGCAACATCATTGCAATAACCTGGGAAAACCATTCCAAAACACTTGTAATAAATATATAATAGCATTGCAATATCCTAGGCATAACATGGCTAAAACATCAGAGGGACTTTGAAATATGGTTGGGATATAATTGCAATAAAAAACAATTCCAACAACCTTGTAGTAAGTACATAATAAACAACCTTCAACAACATTGCAAACAACCTCTCAATATCATTGCAATAATATAGCAAAAACATTCCAAGGGCCTTGAAATCAGTATTGTATAACATTGTGATTACCTTGCAAAAACTTAGCAGAACCATTCCAAGAACCTTGAAATAAGTATATCATAACAATGCAACATCATTGCAATAACCTGGCAAAACCATTCCAAAACACTTGTAATAAATATATAATAGCATGGCAATATCCTAGGCATAACATGGCTAAAACATCAGAGGGACTTTGAAATATGGTTGGGATATAATTGCAATAAAAAACAATTCCAACAACCTTGTAGTAAGTACATAATAAACAACCTTCAACAACATTGCAAACAACCTCTCAATATCATTGCAATAATATAGCAAAAACATTCCAAGGGCCTTGAAATCAGTATTGTATAACATTGTGATTTCCTTGCAAAAACTTAGCAGAACCATTCCAAGAACCTTGAAATAAGTATATCATAACAATGCAACATCATTGCAATAACCTGGCAAAACCATTCCAAAACACTTGTAATAAATATATAATAGCATTGCAATATCCTAGGCATAACATGGCTAAAACATCAGAGGGACTTTGAAATATGGTTGGGATATAATTGCAATAAAAAACAATTCCAACAACCTTGTAATATGTACATAATATTATTGAAAATAACCTTGCATTGTCATTACAAAAACTTAGCAGAACCTTGAAATAAGTATTATCATAACAATGTAACATCATTGCAATAACCTGGCAAAACCATTCCAAAACACTTGTACTGAATATATAATAGCATTGCAATATCCTAGCCATAACATGGCTAAAACATCAGAGGGACTTTGAAATATGGTTGGGATATAATTGCAATAAAAAACAATTCCAACAACCTTGTAGTAAGTACATAATAAACAACCTTCAACAACATTGCAAACAACCTCTCAATATCATTGCAATAATATAGCAAAAACATTCCAAGGGCCTTGAAATCAGTATTGTATAACATTGTGATTTCCTTGCAAAAACTTAGCAGAACCATTCCAAGAACCTTGAAATAAGTATATCATAACAATGCAACATCATTGCAATAACCTGGCAAAACCATTCCAAAACACTTGTAATAAATATATAATAGCATTGCAATATCCTAGGCATAACATGGCTAAAACATCAGAGGGACTTTGAAATATGGTTGGGATATAATTGCAATAAAAAACAATTCCAACAACCTTGTAGTAAGTACATAATAAACAACCTTCAACAACATTGCAAACAACCTCTCAATATCATTGCAATAATATAGCAAAAACATTCCAAGGGCCTTGAAATCAGTATTGTATAACATTGTGATTACCTTGCAAAAACTTAGCAGAACCATTCCAAGAACCTTGAAATAAGTATTAGCATAACAATGCAACAGCATTGCAATGACCTGGCAAAACCATAATTGCAATAAAAAACAATTCCAACAACCTTGTAGTAAGTACATAATAAAGTAAGTAAGTACATAATAAACAACCTTCAACAACATTGCAAACAACCTCTCAATATCATTGCAATAATATAGCAAAAACATTCCAAGGGCCTTGAAATCAGTATTGTATAACATTGTGATTTCCTTGCAAAAACTTAGCAGAACCATTCCAAGAACCTTGAAATAAGTATTAGCATAACAATGCAACAGCATTGCAATGACCTGGCAAAACCATTCCAAATTACTTGTAATAAGTATATAATAGCATTGCAATATCCTAGGCATAACATGGCTAAAACATCAGAGGGACTTTGAAATATGGTTGGGATATAATTGCAATAAAAAACAATTCCAACAACCTTGTAGTAAGTACATAATAAACAACCTTCAACAACATTGCAAACAACCTCTCAATAT
This sequence comes from Alosa pseudoharengus, assembly GCF_046254945.1. Taxonomy (NCBI): domain Eukaryota; kingdom Metazoa; phylum Chordata; class Actinopteri; order Clupeiformes; family Clupeidae; genus Alosa; species Alosa pseudoharengus. The sequence goes on from NW_027468854.1 coordinate 213,503, forward strand.
CATTGCAATAATATAGCAAAAACATTCCAAGGGCCTTGAAATCAGTATTGTATAACATTGTGATTACCTTGCAAAAACTTAGCAGAACCATTCCAAGAACCTTGAAATAAGTATATCATAACAATGCAACATCATTGCAATAACCTGGCAAAACCATTCCAAAACACTTGTAATAAATATATAATAGCATGGCAATATCCTAGGCATAACATGGCTAAAACATCAGAGGGACTTTGAAATATGGTTGGGATATAATTGCAATAAAAAACAATTCCAACAACCTTGTAGTAAGTACATAATAAACAACCTTCAACAACATTGCAAACAACCTCTCAATATCATTGCAATAATATAGCAAAAACATTCCAAGGGCCTTGAAATCAGTATTGTATAACATTGTGATTTCCTTGCAAAAACTTAGCAGAACCATTCCAAGAACCTTGAAATAAGTATATCATAACAATGCAACATCATTGCAATAACCTGGCAAAACCATTCCTAAACACTTGTAATAAATATATAATAGCATTGCAATATCCTAGGCATAACATGGCTAAAACATCAGAGGGACTTTGAAATATGGTTGGGATATAATTGCAATAAAAAACAATTCCAACAACCTTGTAATATGTACATAATATTATTGAAAATAACCTTGCATTGTCATTACAAAAACTTAGCAGAACCTTGAAATAAGTATTATCATAACAATGTAACATCATTGCAATAACCTGGCAAAACCATTCCAAAACACTTGTACTGAATATATAATAGCATTGCAATATCCTAGCCATAACATGGCTAAAACATCAGAGGGACTTTGAAATATGGTTGGGATATAATTGCAATAAAAAACAATTCCAACAACCTTGTAGTAAGTACATAATAAACAACCTTCAACAACATTGCAAACAACCTCTCAATATCATTGCAATAATATAGCAAAAACATTCCAAGGGCCTTGAAATCAGTATTGTATAACATTGTGATTTCCTTGCAAAAACTTAGCAGAACCATTCCAAGAACCTTGAAATAAGTATATCATAACAATGCAACATCATTGCAATAACCTGGGAAAACCATTCCAAAACACTTGTAATAAATATATAATAGCATTGCAATATCCTAGGCATAACATGGCTAAAACATCAGAGGGACTTTGAAATATGGTTGGGATATAATTGCAATAAAAAACAATTCCAACAACCTTGTAGTAAGTACATAATAAACAACCTTCAACAACATTGCAAACAACCTCTCAATATCATTGCAATAATATAGCAAAAACATTCCAAGGGCCTTGAAATCAGTATTGTATAACATTGTGATTACCTTGCAAAAACTTAGCAGAACCATTCCAAGAACCTTGAAATAAGTATATCATAACAATGCAACATCATTGCAATAACCTGGCAAAACCATTCCAAAACACTTGTAATAAATATATAATAGCATGGCAATATCCTAGGCATAACATGGCTAAAACATCAGAGGGACTTTGAAATATGGTTGGGATATAATTGCAATAAAAAACAATTCCAACAACCTTGTAGTAAGTACATAATAAACAACCTTCAACAACATTGCAAACAACCTCTCAATATCATTGCAATAATATAGCAAAAACATTCCAAGGGCCTTGAAATCAGTATTGTATAACATTGTGATTTCCTTGCAAAAACTTAGCAGAACCATTCCAAGAACCTTGAAATAAGTATATCATAACAATGCAACATCATTGCAATAACCTGGCAAAACCATTCCAAAACACTTGTAATAAATATATAATAGCATTGCAATATCCTAGGCATAACATGGCTAAAACATCAGAGGGACTTTGAAATATGGTTGGGATATAATTGCAATAAAAAACAATTCCAACAACCTTGTAATATGTACATAATATTATTGAAAATAACCTTGCATTGTCATTACAAAAACTTAGCAGAACCTTGAAATAAGTATTATCATAACAATGTAACATCATTGCAATAACCTGGCAAAACCATTCCAAAACACTTGTACTGAATATATAATAGCATTGCAATATCCTAGCCATAACATGGCTAAAACATCAGAGGGACTTTGAAATATGGTTGGGATATAATTGCAATAAAAAACAATTCCAACAACCTTGTAGTAAGTACATAATAAACAACCTTCAACAACATTGCAAACAACCTCTCAATATCATTGCAATAATATAGCAAAAACATTCCAAGGGCCTTGAAATCAGTATTGTATAACATTGTGATTTCCTTGCAAAAACTTAGCAGAACCATTCCAAGAACCTTGAAATAAGTATATCATAACAATGCAACATCATTGCAATAACCTGGCAAAACCATTCCAAAACACTTGTAATAAATATATAATAGCATTGCAATATCCTAGGCATAACATGGCTAAAACATCAGAGGGACTTTGAAATATGGTTGGGATATAATTGCAATAAAAAACAATTCCAACAACCTTGTAGTAAGTACATAATAAACAACCTTCAACAACATTGCAAACAACCTCTCAATATCATTGCAATAATATAGCAAAAACATTCCAAGGGCCTTGAAATCAGTATTGTATAACATTGTGATTACCTTGCAAAAACTTAGCAGAACCATTCCAAGAACCTTGAAATAAGTATATCATAACAATGCAACATCATTGCAATAACCTGGCAAAACCATTCCAAAACACTTGTAATAAATATATAATAGCATTGCAATATCCTAGGCATAACATGGCTAAAACATCAGAGGGACTTTGAAATATGGTTGGGATATAATTGCAATAAAAAACAATTCCAACAACCTTGTAGTAAGTACATAATAAACAACCTTCAACAACATTGCAAACAACCTCTCAATATCATTGCAATAATATAGCAAAAACATTCCAAGGGCCTTGAAATCAGTATTGTATAACATTGTGATTACCTTGCAAAAACTTAGCAGAACCATTCCAAGAACCTTGAAATAAGTATTAGCATAACAATGCAACAGCATTGCAATGACCTGGCAAAACCATAATTGCAATAAAAAACAATTCCAACAACCTTGTAGTAAGTACATAATAAAGTAAGTAAGTACATAATAAACAACCTTCAACAACATTGCAAACAACCTCTCAATATCATTGCAATAATATAGCAAAAACATTCCAAGGGCCTTGAAATCAGTATTGTATAACATTGTGATTTCCTTGCAAAAACTTAGCAGAACCATTCCAAGAACCTTGAAATAAGTATTAGCATAACAATGCAACAGCATTGCAATGACCTGGCAAAACCATTCCAAATTACTTGTAATAAGTATATAATAGCATTGCAATATCCTAGGCATAACATGGCTAAAACATCAGAGGGACTTTGAAATATGGTTGGGATATAATTGCAATAAAAAACAATTCCAACAACCTTGTAGTAAGTACATAATAAACAACCTTCAACAACATTGCAAACAACCTCTCAATATCATTGCAATAATATAGCAAAAACATTCCAAGGGCCTTGAAATCAGTATTGTATAACATTGTGATTACCTTGCAAAAACTTAGCAGAACCATTCCAAGAACCTTGAAATAAGTATATCATAACAATGCAACATCATTGCAATAACCTGGCAAAACCATTCCAAAACACTTGTAATAAATATATAATAGCATGGCAATATCCTAGGCATAACATGGCTAAAACATCAGAGGGACTTTGAAATATGGTTGGGATATAATTGCAATAAAAAACAATTCCAACAACCTTGTAGTAAGTACATAATAAACAACCTTCAACAACATTGCAAACAACCTCTCAATATCATTGCAATAATATAGCAAAAACATTCCAAGGGCCTTGAAATCAGTATTGTATAACATTGTGATTTCCTTGCAAAAACTTAGCAGAACCATTCCAAGAACCTTGAAATAAGTATATCATAACAATGCAACATCATTGCAATAACCTGGCAAAACCATTCCAAAACACTTGTAATAAATATATAATAGCATTGCAATATCCTAGGCATAACATGGCTAAAACATCAGAGGGACTTTGAAATATGGTTGGGATATAATTGCAATAAAAAACAATTCCAACAACCTTGTAATATGTACATAATATTATTGAAAATAACCTTGCATTGTCATTACAAAAACTTAGCAGAACCTTGAAATAAGTATTATCATAACAATGTAACATCATTGCAATAACCTGGCAAAACCATTCCAAAACACTTGTACTGAATATATAATAGCATTGCAATATCCTAGCCATAACATGGCTAAAACATCAGAGGGACTTTGAAATATGGTTGGGATATAATTGCAATAAAAAACAATTCCAACAACCTTGTAGTAAGTACATAATAAACAACCTTCAACAACATTGCAAACAACCTCTCAATATCATTGCAATAATATAGCAAAAACATTCCAAGGGCCTTGAAATCAGTATTGTATAACATTGTGATTTCCTTGCAAAAACTTAGCAGAACCATTCCAAGAACCTTGAAATAAGTATATCATAACAATGCAACATCATTGCAATAACCTGGGAAAACCATTCCAAAACACTTGTAATAAATATATAATAGCATTGCAATATCCTAGGCATAACATGGCTAAAACATCAGAGGGACTTTGAAATATGGTTGGGATATAATTGCAATAAAAAACAATTCCAACAACCTTGTAGTAAGTACATAATAAACAACCTTCAACAACATTGCAAACAACCTCTCAATATCATTGCAATAATATAGCAAAAACATTCCAAGGGCCTTGAAATCAGTATTGTATAACATTGTGATTACCTTGCAAAAACTTAGCAGAACCATTCCAAGAACCTTGAAATAAGTATATCATAACAATGCAACATCATTGCAATAACCTGGCAAAACCATTCCAAAACACTTATAATAAATATATAATAGCATTGCAATATCCTAGGCATAACATGGCTAAAACATCAGAGGGACTTTGAAATATGGTTGGGATATAATTGCAATAAAAAACAATTCCAACAACCTTGTAGTAAGTACATAATAAACAACCTTCAACAACATTGCAAACAACCTCTCAATATCATTGCAATAATATAGCAAAAACATTCCAAGGGCCTTGAAATCAGTATTGTATAACATTGTGATTACCTTGCAAAAACTTAGCAGAACCATTCCAAGAACCTTGAAATAAGTATATCATAACAATGCAACATCATTGCAATGACCTGGCAAAACCATAATTGCAATAAAAAACAATTCCAACAACCTTGTAGTAAGTACATAATAAAGTAAGTAAGTACATAATAAACAACCTTCAACAACATTGCAAACAACCTCTCAATATCATTGCAATAATATAGCAAAAACATTCCAAGGGCCTTGAAATCAGTATTGTATAACATTGTGATTTCCTTGCAAAAACTTAGCAGAACCATTCCAAGAACCTTGAAATAAGTATTAGCATAACAATGCAACAGCATTGCAATGACCTGGCAAAACCATTCCAAATTACTTGTAATAAGTATATAATAGCATTGCAATATCCTAGGCATAACATGGCTAAAACATCAGAGGGACTTTGAAATATGGTTGGGATATAATTGCAATAAAAAACAATTCCAACAACCTTGTAATATGTACATAATATTATTGAAAATAACCTTGCATTGTCATTACAAAAACTTAGCAGAACCTTGAAATAAGTATTATCATAACAATGTAACATCATTGCAATAACCTGGCAAAACCATTCCAAAACACTTGTACTGAATATATAATAGCATTGCAATATCCTAGCCATAACATGGCTAAAACATCAGAGGGACTTTGAAATATGGTTGGGATATAATTGCAATAAAAAACAATTCCAACAACCTTGTAGTAAGTACATAATAAACAACCTTCAACAACATTGCAAACAACCTCTCAATATCATTGCAATAATATAGCAAAAACATTCCAAGGGCCTTGAAATCAGTATTGTATAACATTGTGATTACCTTGCAAAAACTTAGCAGAACCATTCCAAGAACCTTGAAATAAGTATATCATAACAATGCAACATCATTGCAATAACCTGGCAAAACCATTCCAAAACACTTGTAATAAATATATAATAGCATGGCAATATCCTAGGCATAACATGGCTAAAACATCAGAGGGACTTTGAAATATGGTTGGGATATAATTGCAATAAAAAACAATTCCAACAACCTTGTAGTAAGTACATAATAAACAACCTTCAACAACATTGCAAACAACCTCTCAATATCATTGCAATAATATAGCAAAAACATTCCAAGGGCCTTGAAATCAGTATTGTATAACATTGTGATTTCCTTGCAAAAACTTAGCAGAACCATTCCAAGAACCTTGAAATAAGTATATCATAACAATGCAACATCATTGCAATAACCTGGCAAAACCATTCCAAAACACTTGTAATAAATATATAATAGCATTGCAATATCCTAGGCATAACATGGCTAAAACATCAGAGGGACTTTGAAATATGGTTGGGATATAATTGCAATAAAAAACAATTCCAACAACCTTGTAATATGTACATAATATTATTGAAAATAACCTTGCATTGTCATTACAAAAACTTAGCAGAACCTTGAAATAAGTATTATCATAACAATGTAACATCATTGCAATAACCTGGCAAAACCATTCCAAAACACTTGTACTGAATATATAATAGCATTGCAATATCCTAGCCATAACATGGCTAAAACATCAGAGGGACTTTGAAATATGGTTGGGATATAATTGCAATAAAAAACAATTCCAACAACCTTGTAGTAAGTACATAATAAACAACCTTCAACAACATTGCAAACAACCTCTCAATATCATTGCAATAATATAGCAAAAACATTCCAAGGGCCTTGAAATCAGTATTGTATAACATTGTGATTTCCTTGCAAAAACTTAGCAGAACCATTCCAAGAACCTTGAAATAAGTATATCATAACAATGCAACATCATTGCAATAACCTGGCAAAACCATTCCAAAACACTTGTAATAAATATATAATAGCATTGCAATATCCTAGGCATAACATGGCTAAAACATCAGAGGGACTTTGAAATATGGTTGGGATATAATTGCAATAAAAAACAATTCCAACAACCTTGTAATATGTACATAATATTATTGAAAATAACCTTGCATTGTCATTACAAAAACTTAGCAGAACCTTGAAATAAGTATTATCATAACAATGTAACATCATTGCAATAACCTGGTAAAACCATTCCAAAACACTTGTACTGAATATATAATAGCATTGCAATATCCTAGCCATAACATGGCTAAAACATCAGAGGGACTTTGAAATATGGTTGGGATATAATTGCAATAAAAAACAATTCCAACAACCTTGTAGTAAGTACATAATAAACAACCTTCAACAACATTGCAAACAACCTCTCAATATCATTGCAATAATATAGCAAAAACATTCCAAGGGCCTTGAAATCAGTATTGTATAACATTGTGATTTCCTTGCAAAAACTTAGCAGAACCATTCCAAGAACCTTGAAATAAGTATATCATAACAATGCAACATCATTGCAATAACCTGGCAAAACCATTCCAAAACACTTGTAATAAATATATAATAGCATGGCAATATCCTAGGCATAACATGGCTAAAACATCAGAGGGACTTTGAAATATGGTTGGGATATAATTGCAATAAAAAACAATTCCAACAACCTTGTAGTAAGTACATAATAAACAACCTTCAACAACATTGCAAACAACCTCTCAATATCATTGCAATAATATAGCAAAAACATTCCAAGGGCCTTGAAATCAGTATTGTATAACATTGTGATTTCCTTGCAAAAACTTAGCAGAACCATTCCAAGAACCTTGAAATAAGTATATCATAACAATGCAACATCATTGCAATAACCTGGCAAAACCATTCCAAAACACTTGTAATAAATATATAATAGCATTGCAATATCCTAGGCATAACATGGCTAAAACATCAGAGGGACTTTGAAATATGGTTGGGATATAATTGCAATAAAAAACAATTCCAACAACCTTGTAGTAAGTACATAATAAACAACCTTCAACAACATTGCAAACAACCTCTCAATATCATTGCAATAATATAGCAAAAACATTCCAAGGGCCTTGAAATCAGTATTGTATAACATTGTGATTACCTTACAAAAACTTAGCAGAACCATTCCAAGAACCTTGAAATAAGTATATCATAACAATGCAACATCATTGCAATAACCTGGCAAAACCATTCCAAAACACTTGTAATAAATATATAATAGCATTGCAATATCCTAGGCATAACATGGCTAAAACATCAGAGGGACTTTGAAATATGGTTGGGATATAATTGCAATAAAAAACAATTCCAACAACCTTGTAGTAAGTACATAATAAACAACCTTCAACAACATTGCAAACAACCTCTCAATATCATTGCAATAATATAGCAAAAACATTCCAAGGGCCTTGAAATCAGTATTGTATAACATTGTGATTACCTTGCAAAAACTTAGCAGAACCATTCCAAGAACCTTGAAATAAGTATATCATAACAATGCAACATCATTGCAATAACCTGGCAAAACCATTCCAAAACACTTGTAATAAATATATAATAGCATGGCAATATCCTAGGCATAACATGGCTAAAACATCAGAGGGACTTTGAAATATGGTTGGGATATAATTGCAATAAAAAACAATTCCAACAACCTTGTAGTAAGTACATAATAAACAACCTTCAACAACATTGCAAACAACCTCTCAATATCATTGCAATAATATAGCAAAAACATTCCAAGGGCCTTGAAATCAGTATTGTATAACATTGTGATTTCCTTGCAAAAACTTAGCAGAACCATTCCAAGAACCTTGAAATAAGTATATCATAACAATGCAACATCATTGCAATAACCTGGCAAAACCATTCCAAAACACTTGTAATAAATATATAATAGCATTGCAATATCCTAGGCATAACATGGCTAAAACATCAGAGGGACTTTGAAATATGGTTGGGATATAATTGCAATAAAAAACAATTCCAACAACCTTGTAGTAAGTACATAATAAACAACCTTCAACAACATTGCAAACAACCTCTCAATATCATTGCAATAATATAGCAAAAACATTCCAAGGGCCTTGAAATCAGTATTGTATAACATTGTGATTTCCTTGCAAAAACTTAGCAGAACCATTCCAAGAACCTTGAAATAAGTATTAGCATAACAATGCAACAGCATTGCAATGACCTGGCAAAACCATTCCAAATTACTTGTAATAAGTATATAATAGCATTGCAATATCCTAGGCATAACATGGCTAAAACATCAGAGGGACTTTGAAATATGGTTGGGATATAATTGCAATAAAAAACAATTCCAACAACCTTGTAATATGTACATAATATTATTGAAAATAACCTTGCATTGTCATTACAAAAACTTAGCAGAACCTTGAAATAAGTATTATCATAACAATGTAACATCATTGCAATAACCTGGCAAAACCATTCCAAAACACTTGTACTGAATATATAATAGCATTGCAATATCCTAGCCATAACATGGCTAAAACATCAGAGGGACTTTGAAATATGGTTGGGATATAATTGCAATAAAAAACAATTCCAACAACCTTGTAGTAAGTACATAATAAACAACCTTCAACAACATTGCAAACAACCTCTCAATATCATTGCAATAATATAGCAAAAACATTCCAAGGGCCTTGAAATCAGTATTGTATAACATTGTGATTTCCTTGCAAAAACTTAGCAGAACCATTCCAAGAACCTTGAAATAAGTATATCATAACAATGCAACATCATTGCAATAACCTGGCAAAACCATTCCAAAACACTTGTAATAAATATATAATAGCATTGCAATATCCTAGGCATAACATGGCTAAAACATCAGAGGGACTTTGAAATATGGTTGGGATATAATTGCAATAAAAAACAATTCCAACAACCTTGTAGTAAGTACATAATAAACAACCTTCAACAACATTGCAAACAACCTCTCAATATCATTGCAATAATATAGCAAAAACATTCCAAGGGCCTTGAAATCAGTATTGTATAACATTGTGATTTCCTTGCAAAAACTTAGCAGAACCATTCCAAGAACCTTGAAATAAGTATTAGCATAACAATGCAACAGCATTGCAATGACCTGGCAAAACCATTCCAAATTACTTGTAATAAGTATATAATAGCATTGCAATATCCTAGGCATAACATGGCTAAAACATCAGAGGGTGAAATATGGTTGGGATATAATTGCAATAAAAAACAATTCCAACAACCTTGTAATATGTACATAATATTATTGAAAATAACCTTGCATTGTCATTACAAAAACTTAGCAGAACCTTGAAATAAGTATTATCATAACAATGTAACATCATTGCAATAACCTGGTAAAACCATTCCAAAACACTTGTACTGAATATATAATAGCATTGCAATATCCTAGCCATAACATGGCTAAAACATCAGAGGGACTTTGAAATATGGTTGGGATATAATTGCAATAAAAAACAATTCCAACAACCTTGTAGTAAGTACATAATAAACAACCTTCAACAACATTGCAAACAACCTCTCAATATCATTGCAATAATATAGCAAAAACATTCCAAGGGCCTTGAAATCAGTATTGTATAACATTGTGATTTCCTTGCAAAAACTTAGCAGAACCATTCCAAGAACCTTGAAATAAGTATATCATAACAATGCAACATCATTGCAATAACCTGGCAAAACCATTCCAAAACACTTGTAATAAATATATAATAGCATGGCAATATCCTAGGCATAACATGGCTAAAACATCAGAGGGACTTTGAAATATGGTTGGGATATAATTGCAATAAAAAACAATTCCAACAACCTTGTAGTAAGTACATAATAAACAACCTTCAACAACATTGCAAACAACCTCTCAATATCATTGCAATAATATAGCAAAAACATTCCAAGGGCCTTGAAATCAGTATTGTATAACATTGTGATTTCCTTGCAAAAACTTAGCAGAACCATTCCAAGAACCTTGAAATAAGTATATCATAACAATGCAACATCATTGCAATAACCTGGCAAAACCATTCCAAAACACTTGTAATAAATATATAATAGCATTGCAATATCCTAGGCATAACATGGCTAAAACATCAGAGGGACTTTGAAATATGGTTGGGATATAATTGCAATAAAAAACAATTCCAACAACCTTGTAGTAAGTACATAATAAACAACCTTCAACAACATTGCAAACAACCTCTCAATATCATTGCAATAATATAGCAAAAACATTCCAAGGGCCTTGAAATCAGTATTGTATAACATTGTGATTACCTTGCAAAAACTTAGCAGAACCATTCCAAGAACCTTGAAATAAGTATATCATAACAATGCAACATCATTGCAATAACCTGGCAAAACCATTCCAAAACACTTGTAATAAATATATAATAGCATTGCAATATCCTAGGCATAACATGGCTAAAACATCAGAGGGACTTTGAAATATGGTTGGGATATAATTGCAATAAAAAACAATTCCAACAACCTTGTAGTAAGTACATAATAAACAACCTTCAACAACATTGCAAACAACCTCTCAATATCATTGCAATAATATAGCAAAAACATTCCAAGGGCCTTGAAATCAGTATTGTATAACATTGTGATTACCTTGCAAAAACTTAGCAGAACCATTCCAAGAACCTTGAAATAAGTATATCATAACAATGCAACATCATTGCAATAACCTGGCAAAACCATTCCAAAACACTTGTAATAAATATATAATAGCATGGCAATATCCTAGGCATAACATGGCTAAAACATCAGAGGGACTTTGAAATATGGTTGGGATATAATTGCAATAAAAAACAATTCCAACAACCTTGTAGTAAGTACATAATAAACAACCTTCAACAACATTGCAAACAACCTCTCAATATCATTGCAATAATATAGCAAAAACATTCCAAGGGCCTTGAAATCAGTATTGTATAACATTGTGATTTCCTTGCAAAAACTTAGCAGAACCATTCCAAGAACCTTGAAATAAGTATATCATAACAATGCAACATCATTGCAATAACCTGGCAAAACCATTCCAAAACACTTGTAATAAATATATAATAGCATTGCAATATCCTAGGCATAACATGGCTAAAACATCAGAGGGACTTTGAAATATGGTTGGGATATAATTGCAATAAAAAACAATTCCAACAACCTTGTAGTAAGTACATAATAAACAACCTTCAACAACATTGCAAACAACCTCTCAATATCATTGCAATAATATAGCAAAAACATTCCAAGGGCCTTGAAATCAGTATTGTATAACATTGTGATTACCTTGCAAAAACTTAGCAGAACCATTCCAAGAACCTTGAAATAAGTATATCATAACAATGCAACATCATTGCAATAACCTGGCAAAACCATTCCAAAACACTTGTAATAAATATATAATAGCATTGCAATATCCTAGGCATAACATGGCTAAAACATCAGAGGGACTTTGAAATATGGTTGGGATATAATTGCAATAAAAAACAATTCCAACAACCTTGTAGTAAGTACATAATAAACAACCTTCAACAACATTGCAAACAACCTCTCAATATCATTGCAATAATATAGCAAAAACATTCCAAGGGCCTTGAAATCAGTATTGTATAACATTGTGATTTCCTTGCAAAAACTTAGCAGAACCATTCCAAGAACCTTGAAATAAGTATTAGCATAACAATGCAACAGCATTGCAATGACCTGGCAAAACCATTCCAAATTACTTGTAATAAGTATATAATAGCATTGCAATATCCTAGGCATAACATGGCTAAAACATCAGAGGGACTTTGAAATATGGTTGGGATATAATTGCAATAAAAAACAATTCCAACAACCTTGTAATATGTACATAATATTATTGAAAATAACCTTGCATTGTCATTACAAAAACTTAGCAGAACCTTGAAATAAGTATTATCATAACAATGTAACATCATTGCAATAACCTGGTAAAACCATTCCAAAACACTTGTACTGAATATATAATAGCATTGCAATATCCTAGGGTTAGGGTTAGGGTTAGGGTTAGGGTTAGGATTAGAATATAGAAAAGGTACAGGCAACTTGTGGTAAGGGAGTATGAGATGTGGCTTCGTGCCTGCCAAGGATCGAACCCGGGACTCCTGGGTGGTAACCCCCAGCTCATGCACTCTGCCACCTGTGCTTTTGGATCTGGTTAAAAAAAGACAACCTATAAAGAAAAAGGGGGGAAGGGAAGGGAAGGCAAGAAACAAAAGGGTGGGAATTGAACCCTGGTCCTCAGCATGGCATACCCCAGGTTTACCCCTGAGCTATTGAGCAGATGCTCATTTTAGAATCCCAGTTGGATTTGTCACAGAGGTTAAGGTTAGGGTTATGATATGATTTATACTTATCCCTGAGGTTAGGGTCAGGGTTTGGGTTAAGGTTATAGGCTTAAAACCCCGAATTAGACGCCCATCTAATAACTCACCCTCGCGTCTAATAGCCATAACTCCGGATAGGAAGGTCATAGAGACTTCGGAACAAGTGCCCTGTATACCTAAGGGCCGGACCTTTCGATAGAGACCACCCTCGACTTCCTCCGATGACCGGAAGTATTTTTAAAACAGGAAATAAAACTTAAAATCCTTATATCTCGAGAACGGAAGGTCGTAGAGAGAAGCGGACAAGTTCCCCGGCTTCCTCGTGGTCGGTTTTGGGGAGGCGGAAAAGAAAATATTTGACCTATCACCTTTCGTTCGGAAGTTATAGCCGTTTTTAGTTCCCCCATTGAAATGAATGGGAAAAATCAAAAATTCTTCTAAGTCCAAAGTGGGTTCCGAAAAAAGTTCCCCCAGAAAGTGTATAGGAGTACGTTTTATGTGATTCTGAGTCGAATGGCACACCTTTGTAGTGAACTTTTTTTTTTCCCATACAATTTTTTTTTATTGTTTGAGTGGATAGATCTTTGAAAATGACTTACAATTGCACCCCTCCATTTCGCCACTAGGGGTAGGGTTCGGGAGTTATGAAAGAAAATGTGTTTGAATGGAAACACAATGGAAATATGTTGGACGAATGGTTAGGGTTAGTATAAAGGTATGGTAAGGGAGTAGATTGACTTGATTAGGGGTTAAGGTTAGTGGCGGATTTTTTTCCTAGGGTTAGGGTTAGGGTTAGGGTTAGGGTTAGGGTTAGGGTTAGGAATAGGGCTAAAAACCACCGATCAGTCGATGACTGATCTCTGCTGATGTCCTCATCTCCTCATATCTCCGGATAGGAAGGTCATAGAGACTTCAGACCAAGTGCCCTGTATACCTAAGGGCCGGACCTTTCGATAGAGACCACCCTCGACTTCCTCCGATGACCGGAAGTATTTTTAAAACAGGAAATAAAACTTAAAATCCTTATATCTCGAGAACGGAAGGTCGTAGAGAGAAGCGGACAAGTTCCCCGGCTTCCTCGTGGTCGGTTTTGGGGAGGCGGAAAAGAAAATATTTGACCTATCACCTTTCGTTCGGAAGTTATAGCCGTTTTTAGTTTCCCCATTGAAATGAATGGGAAAAATCTAAAATTCTTCTAAGTCCAAAGTGGGTTCCGAAAAAAGTTCCCCCAGAAAGTGTATATGAGTACGTTTTATGTGATTCTGAGTCGAATGGCACACCTTTGTAGTGAACTTTTTTTTTTTCCCATACAATTTTTTTTTACTGTTTGAGTGGATAGATCTTTGAAAATGACTTACAATTGCACCCCTCCATTTCGCCACTAGGGGTAGGGTTCGGGAGTTATGAAAGAAAATGTGTTTGAATGGAAACACAATGGAAATATGTTGGACGAATGGTTAGGGTTAGTATAAAGGTATGGTAAGGGAGTAGATTGACTTGATTAGGGGTTAAGGTTAGGGTTAGGGTTAGGGTTAGGGTTAGGGTTAGGGTTAGGGTTAGGGTTAGGGTTAGGTATAGGGGGTAAATGCAGGATCGTCGCTAGCGACGATCGTCTGACAACTTCAGACAGGAAGGTCCTATCATCTTGAAACTCATATCACTAGTGTATTTCTTGATGCCGTTCCTTTTGAGACCACCCTCGACTTCCTCCGATGACCGGAAGTTGGTTAAAAACCGGAAATAAACCTTAAAATCCTTATATCTCGAGAACGGAAGGTCGTAGAGAGAAGCGGACAAGTTCCCCGGCTTCCTCGTGGCCGGTTTTGGGGAGGCGGAAAAGAAAATATTTGACCTATCACCTTTCGTTCGGAAGTTATAGCCGTTTTTAGTTTCCCCATTGAAATGAATGGGAAAAATCAAAAATTCTTCTAAGTCCAAAGTGGGTTTTGAAAAAAGTTCCCCCAGAAAGTGTATAGGAGTACGTTTTAGGTGATTCTGAGTCGAATGGCACACATTTGTAGTGAACTTTTTTTTTTCCCCATACAAATTTTTTTTACTGTTTGAGTGGATAGATCTTTGAAAATGACTTACAATTGCACCCATCCATTTCGCCACTAGGGGTAGGGTTCGAGAGTTATGAAAGAAAATGTGTTTGAATGGAAACACAATGGAAATATGTTGGACGAATGGTTAGGGTTTGGACAAGGGTATGGTAAGGGAGTAGTTTGACCTTTGACCTTTGACCTTTGACCTTTGGTTAGGGTTAGGGTTAGGGTTAGGGTTAGGGTTAGGGTTAGGGTTAGGGTTAGGGTTAGGGTTAGGGTTAGGGTTAGGGTTAGGTTATAGGCTTAAAACCCCGAATTAGACGCCCATCTAATAACTCACCCTCGCGTCTAATAGCCATAACTCCGGATAGGAAGGTCATAGAGACTTCGGAACAAGTGCCCTGTATACCTAAGGGCCGGACCTTTCGATAGAGACCACCCTCGACTTCCTCCGATGACCGGAAGTATTTTTAAAACAGGAAATAAAACTTAAAATCCTTATATCTCGAGAACGGAAGGTCGTAGAGAGAAGCGGACAAGTTCCCCGGCTTCCTCGTGGTCGGTTTTGGGGAGGCGGAAAAGAAAATATTTGACCTATCACCTTTCGTTCGGAAGTTATAGCCGTTTTTAGTTCCCCCATTGAAATGAATGGGAAAAATCAAAAATTCTTCTAAGTCCAAAGTGGGTTCCGAAAAAAGTTCCCCCAGAAAGTGTATAGGAGTACGTTTTATGTGATTCTGAGTCGAATGGCACACCTTTGTAGTGAACTTTTTTTTTTCCCATACAATTTTTTTTTATTGTTTGAGTGGATAGATCTTTGAAAATGACTTACAATTGCACCCCTCCATTTCGCCACTAGGGGTAGGGTTCGGGAGTTATGAAAGAAAATGTGTTTGAATGGAAACACAATGGAAATATGTTGGACGAATGGTTAGGGTTAGTATAAAGGTATGGTAAGGGAGTAGATTGACTTGATTAGGGGTTAAGGTTAGTGGCGGATTTTTTTCCTAGGGTTAGGGTTAGGGTTAGGGTTAGGGTTAGGGTTAGGGTTAGGAATAGGGCTAAAAACCACCGATCAGTCGATGACTGATCTCTGCTGATGTCCTCATCTCCTCATATCTCCGGATAGGAAGGTCATAGAGACTTCAGACCAAGTGCCCTGTATACCTAAGGGCCGGACCTTTCGATAGAGACCACCCTCGACTTCCTCCGATGACCGGAAGTATTTTTAAAACAGGAAATAAAACTTAAAATCCTTATATCTCGAGAACGGAAGGTCGTAGAGAGAAGCGGACAAGTTCCCCGGCTTCCTCGTGGTCGGTTTTGGGGAGGCGGAAAAGAAAATATTTGACCTATCACCTTTCGTTCGGAAGTTATAGCCGTTTTTAGTTTCCCCATTGAAATGAATGGGAAAAATCTAAAATTCTTCTAAGTCCAAAGTGGGTTCCGAAAAAAGTTCCCCCAGAAAGTGTATATGAGTACGTTTTATGTGATTCTGAGTCGAATGGCACACCTTTGTAGTGAACTTTTTTTTTTTCCCATACAATTTTTTTTTACTGTTTGAGTGGATAGATCTTTGAAAATGACTTACAATTGCACCCCTCCATTTCGCCACTAGGGGTAGGGTTCGGGAGTTATGAAAGAAAATGTGTTTGAATGGAAACACAATGGAAATATGTTGGACGAATGGTTAGGGTTAGTATAAAGGTATGGTAAGGGAGTAGATTGACTTGATTAGGGGTTAAGGTTAGGGTTAGGGTTAGGGTTAGGGTTAGGGTTAGGGTTAGGGTTAGGGTTAGGGTTAGGTATAGGGGGTAAATGCAGGATCGTCGCTAGCGACGATCGTCTGACAACTTCAGACAGGAAGGTCCTATCATCTTGAAACTCATATCACTAGTGTATTTCTTGATGCCGTTCCTTTTGAGACCACCCTCGACTTCCTCCGATGACCGGAAGTTGGTTAAAAACCGGAAATAAACCTTAAAATCCTTATATCTCGAGAACGGAAGGTCGTAGAGAGAAGCGGACAAGTTCCCCGGCTTCCTCGTGGCCGGTTTTGGGGAGGCGGAAAAGAAAATATTTGACCTATCACCTTTCGTTCGGAAGTTATAGCCGTTTTTAGTTTCCCCATTGAAATGAATGGGAAAAATCAAAAATTCTTCTAAGTCCAAAGTGGGTTTTGAAAAAAGTTCCCCCAGAAAGTGTATAGGAGTACGTTTTAGGTGATTCTGAGTCGAATGGCACACATTTGTAGTGAACTTTTTTTTTTCCCCATACAAATTTTTTTTACTGTTTGAGTGGATAGATCGATCTTTGAAAATGACTTACAATTGCACCCCTCCATTTCGCCACTAGGGGTAGGGTTCGAGAGTTATGAAAGAAAATGTGTTTGAATGGAAACACAATGGAAATATGTTGGACGAATGGTTAGGGTTTGGACAAGGGTATGGTAAGGGAGTAGTTTGACCTTTGACCTTTGACCTTTGACCTTTGGTTAGGGTTAGGGTTAGGGTTAGGGTTAGGGTTAGGGTTAGGGTTAGGGTTAGGGTTAGGGTTAGGGTTAGGTTATAGGCTTAAAACCCCGAATTAGACGCCCATCTAATAACTCACCCTCGCGTCTAATAGCCATAACTCCGGATAGGAAGGTCATAGAGACTTCGGAACAAGTGCCCTGTATACCTAAGGGCCGGACCTTTCGATAGAGACCACCCTCGACTTCCTCCGATGACCGGAAGTATTTTTAAAACAGGAAATAAAACTTAAAATCCTTATATCTCGAGAACGGAAGGTCGTAGAGAGAAGCGGACAAGTTCCCCGGCTTCCTCGTGGTCGGTTTTGGGGAGGCGGAAAAGAAAATATTTGACCTATCACCTTTCGTTCGGAAGTTATAGCCGTTTTTAGTTCCCCCATTGAAATGAATGGGAAAAATCAAAAATTCTTCTAAGTCCAAAGTGGGTTCCGAAAAAAGTTCCCCCAGAAAGTGTATAGGAGTACGTTTTATGTGATTCTGAGTCGAATGGCACACCTTTGTAGTGAACTTTTTTTTTTCCCATACAATTTTTTTTTATTGTTTGAGTGGATAGATCTTTGAAAATGACTTACAATTGCACCCCTCCATTTCGCCACTAGGGGTAGGGTTCGGGAGTTATGAAAGAAAATGTGTTTGAATGGAAACACAATGGAAATATGTTGGACGAATGGTTAGGGTTAGTATAAAGGTATGGTAAGGGAGTAGATTGACTTGATTAGGGGTTAAGGTTAGTGGCGGATTTTTTTCCTAGGGTTAGGGTTAGGGTTAGGGTTAGGGTTAGGGTTAGGGTTAGGAATAGGGCTAAAAACCACCGATCAGTCGATGACTGATCTCTGCTGATGTCCTCATCTCCTCATATCTCCGGATAGGAAGGTCATAGAGACTTCAGACCAAGTGCCCTGTATACCTAAGGGCCGGACCTTTCGATAGAGACCACCCTCGACTTCCTCCGATGACCGGAAGTATTTTTAAAACAGGAAATAAAACTTAAAATCCTTATATCTCGAGAACGGAAGGTCGTAGAGAGAAGCGGACAAGTTCCCCGGCTTCCTCGTGGCCGGTTTTGGGGAGGCGGAAAAGAAAATATTTGACCTATCACCTTTCGTTCGGAAGTTATAGCCGTTTTTAGTTTCCCCATTGAAATGAATGGGAAAAATCAAAAATTCTTCTAAGTCCAAAGTGGGTTTTGAAAAAAGTTCCCCCAGAAAGTGTATAGGAGTACGTTTTAGGTGATTCTGAGTCGAATGGCACACATTTGTAGTGAACTCTTTTTTTTCCCATACAAATTTTTTTTACTGTTTGAGTGGATAGATCTTTGAAAATGACTTACAATTGCACCCCTCCATTTCGCCACTAGGGGTAGGGTTCGGGAGTTATGAAAGAAAATGTGTTTGAATGGAAACACAATGGAAAGGTTAGGGTTAGGGTTAGGGTTAGGGTTAGGGTTAGGTTATAGGCTTAAAACTACCTATTAGATGGGCGTCTAATAACTCTGGCTAGGTTATAGGCTTAGGTATAGGGGGTAAATGCAGGATCGTCGCTAGCGACGATCGTCTGACAACTTCAGACAGGAAGGTCCTATCATCTTGAAACTCATATCACTTGCGTATTTCTTGATGCCGTTCCTTTTGAGACCACTCTCGACTTCCTCCGATGACCGGAAGTTGGTTAAAAACCGGAAATAAACCTTAAAATCCTTATATCTCGAGAACGGAAGGTCGTAGAGAGAAGCGGACAAGTTCCCCGGCTTCCTCGTGGCCGGTTTTGGGGAGGCGGAAAAGAAAATATTTGACCTATCACCTTTCGTTCGGAAGTTATAGCCGTTTTTAGTTTCCCCATTGAAATGAATGGGAAAAATCAAAAATTCTTCTAAGTCCAAAGTGGGTTTTGAAAAAAGTTCCCCCAGAAAGTGTATAGGAGTACGTTTTATGTGATTCTGAGTCGAATGGCACACATTTGTAGTGAAGTTTTTTTTTTCCCATACAAATTTTTTTTACTGTTTGAGTGGATAGATCTTTGAAAATGACTTACAATTGCACCCCTCCATTTCGCCACTAGGGGTAGGGTTCGAGAGTTATGAAAGAAAATGTGTTTGAATGGAAACACAATGGAAATATGTTGGACGAATGGTTAGGGTTTGGACAAGGGTATGGTAAGGGAGTAGTTTAGGGTTAGGAAATTAGAATTAAAATTTTCTTTGGTGTTAGGGTTAGGGTTAGGGTTAGGGTTAGGGTTAGGGTTAGGGTTAGGGTTAGGGTTAGGGTTAGGGTTAGGGTTAGGAATAGGGCTAAAAACCACCAATCAGTCGATGACTGGGTTAGGGTTAGGGTTAGGTTATAGGGTGAAAAGGCGCTAAAGTTACCCCCTAACTTTAGCATCGGACATTTTTGCCAGGCTAATAACCCTGGCTAGGAAGGTGGTAAAGACATGGGGTCACTTGCTATGTAACCCCAGGACCACGGGCTATCCATGGAGACCACCCTCGACTTCCTCCCATAACCGGAAGTTGGTTTAAAACCGGAAATTAGAGTTAGCATTGGCTGTATCTCGAGAACGGAAGGTCGTAGAGAGAAGCGGACAAGTTCCCCGGCTTCCTCGTGGCCGGTTTTGGGGAGGCGGAAAAGAAAATATTTGACCTATCACCTTTCGTTCGGAAGTTATAGCCGTTTTTAGTTTCCCCATTGAAATGAATGGGAAAAATCAAAAATTCTTCTAAGTCCAAAGTGGGTTTTGAAAAAAGTTCCCCCAGAAAGTGTATAGGAGTACGTTTTAGGTGATTCTGAGTCGAATGGCACACATTTGTAGTGAACTTTTTTTTTTCCCATACAAATTTTTTTTACTGTTTGAGTGGATAGATCTTTGAAAATGACTTACAATTGCACCCCTCCATTTCGCCACTAGGGGTAGGGTTCGAGAGTTATGAAAGAAAATGTGTTTGGGTTAGGGTTAGGGATAGGAATAGGGCTAAAAACCACCAATCAGTCGATGACTGATCTCTGTGGGTTAGGGTTTAGGGTTAGGGTTAGGGTTAGGGTTAGGTTAGGGGAATGAATCCGCGGCCCCAACGATGTTGGGACTCACGTTGGGCACGGTCCTTCCCAGAAGGCCAAGGCTGCCCACCGTTCATCCGGCCCTGTCTGTGTCCATGTAGATAAAAGGTAAGTAACCATAATTATTTTGTAATTTATTTAATATTGTGATTTTTCCTTCTTCAGGTAAGAAAAGGTAAGTAATCATTATTTTTCCAGTTATTTAATTTTTGTAATTTTCCTTTTTCAGGTAGTAGGCCGATTCGTTTTTGGTGGGTGGGGGTTAAGGGTTTAGGAGTTGGTTGGGGGTAGGGGTTTGGTTGGGGTTAGGTTTAGGATAGGGGCAAGGAAGTGGTTGGGGTTAGGAGTTGGTTGGGGTTAGGGGTTGTGGTTGGGTTTAGGATTGGGGGTAAGGAGTGGGTGGGGGATTGGGGTTGGGGTTAGGATTAGGTATTGGTTGGGGGTAGGAGTTGTGGTTGGGGTTAGGATTAGGAAAAGGGCAAGGGATTGGTTTGGGGTAAGGAGTTGGTTGGTTAGGGTTAGGGTTAGGGTTAGGGTTAGGGTTAGGGTTAGGGTTAGGGTTAGGATAAGGGATGAAAACCAAGAGAAATGAGGGATTCCGCAATAACTCCCGAACGGAAGGTCGTATCGACTCGAGACCGGTTCCGTTGGATTCGGGGTGAGATTCCGCATCGATTGGTATATAATTTTTCCCCGTAGGACCCCGGGAAGGGGTAGTTTCAAAATCTGCCCCTCAAGTGAGGGATTTCCTTATATCTCGGGCTGTGAAAGTCGTAGAGTGAGGGTTCACATATCAATCGATTCTGCTCGTCAAGACGCGTCTTTTGAGACCACTCTCGACTTCCTGCGATATCCGGAAGTTGGTGAAAAACCGGAAATAGACGTAAAAATCGCTGTATCTCGAGAACGGAAGGTCGTAGAGAGAAGCGGACAAGTTCCCCGGCTTCCTCGTGGCCGGTTTTGGGGAGGCGGAAAAGAAAATATTTGACCTATCACCTTTCGTTCGAAAGTTATAGCCGTTTTTAGTTTCCCCATTGAAATGAATGGGAAAAATCAAAAATTCTTCTAAGTCCAAAGTGGGTTTTGAAAAAAGTTCCCCCAGAAAGTGTATAGGAGTACGTTTTAGGTGATTCTGAGTCGAATGGCACACATTTGTAGTGAACTTTTTTTTTTCCCCATACAAATTTTTTTTACTGTTTGAGTGGATAGATCTTTGAAAATGACTTACAATTGCACCCCTCCATTTCGCCACTAGGGGTAGGGTTCGAGAGTTATGAAAGAAAATGTGTTTGAATGGAAACACAATGGAAATATGTTGGACGAATGGTTAGGGTTAGGGTTAGGGTTAGGGTTAGGGTTAGGGTTAGGGTTAGGGTTAGGGTTAGGTTATAGGCTTAAAACTACCTATTAGATGGGCGTCTAATAACTCGGGTTAGGGTTAGGGTTAGGGTTAGGGTTAGGGTTAGGGATAAGGGATAAAAACTACCTTCGGGGGACTCCCCCGAAGTCCCCCAAAGGGATATCTCGGGCTAGGAAGGTCCAAACATCATGAAACTCATATATGTTATAGATCTCATCGAGATCTTTCATATGAGACCACTCTCGACTTCCTCCGATGACCGGAAGTATTTTTAAAACAGGAAATAAACCTTAAAATCCTTATATCTCGAGAACGGAAGGTCGTAGAGAGAAGCGGACAAGTTCCCCGGCTTCCTCGTGGTCGGTTTTGGGGAGGCGGAAAAGAAAATATTTGACCTATCACCTTTCGTTCGGAAGTTATAGCCGTTTTTAGTTCCCCCATTGAAATGAATGGGAAAAATCAAAAATTCTTCTAAGTCCAAAGTGGGTTCCGAAAAAAGTTCCCCCAGAAAGTGTATAGGAGTACGTTTTATGTGATTCTGAGTCGAATGGCACACCTTTGTAGTGAACTTTTTTTTTTCCCATACAATTTTTTTTTATTGTTTGAGTGGATAGATCTTTGAAAATGACTTACAATTGCACCCCTCCATTTCGCCACTAGGGGTAGGGTTCGGGAGTTATGAAAGAAAATGTGTTTGAATGGAAACACAATGGAAATATGTTGGACGAATGGTTAGGGTTAGTATAAAGGTATGGTAAGGGAGTAGATTGACTTGATTAGGGTTAGGGTTAGGGTTAGGGTTAGGGTTAGGTTAGGGTAGGGTTAGGGGAACATGATCTTTGGTGGAGTGGATGACTGTAAGTGCACTGGCCGATTGGATCCAAACACACCAACAAGGAGGGGAATAAGGGTTAGGGTTAGGGTTAGGTTATAGGGTGAAAAGGCGCTAAAGTTACCCCCTAACTTTAGCATCGGACATTTTTGCCAGGCTAATAACCCTGGCTAGGAAGGTGGTAAAGACATGGGGTCACTTGCTATGTAACCCCAGGACCACGGGCTATCCATGGAGACCACCCTCGACTTCCTCCCATAACCGGAAGTTGGTTTAAAACCGGAAATTAGAGTTAGCATTGGCTGTATCTCGAGAACGGAAGGTCGTAGAGAGAAGCGGACAAGTTCCCCGGCTTCCTCGTGGCCGGTTTTGGGGAGGCGGAAAAGAAAATATTTGACCTATCACCTTTCGTTCGGAAGTTATAGCCGTTTTTAGTTTCCCCATTGAAATGAATGGGAAAAATCAAAAATTCTTCTAAGTCCAAAGTGGGTTTTGAAAAAAGTTCCCCCAGAAAGTGTATAGGAGTACGTTTTAGGTGATTCTGAGTCGAATGGCACACATTTGTAGTGAACTTTTTTTTTTCCCATACAAATTTTTTTTACTGTTTGAGTGGATAGATCTTTGAAAATGACTTACAATTGCACCCCTCCATTTCGCCACTAGGGGTAGGGTTCGAGAGTTATGAAAGAAAATGTGTTTGGGTTAGGGTTAGGGATAGGAATAGGGCTAAAAACCACCAATCAGTCGATGACTGATCTCTGTGGGTTAGGGTTTAGGGTTAGGGTTAGGGTTAGGGTTAGGTTAGGGGAATGAATCCGCGGCCCCAACGATGTTGGGACTCACGTTGGGCACGGTCCTTCCCAGAAGGCCAAGGCTGCCCACCGTTCATCCGGCCCTGTCTGTGTCCATGTAGATAAAAGGTAAGTAACCATAATTATTTTGTAATTTATTTAATATTGTGATTTTTCCTTCTTCAGGTAAGAAAAGGTAAGTAATCATTATTTTTCCAGTTATTTAATTTTTGTAATTTTCCTTTTTCAGGTAGTAGGCCGATTCGTTTTTGGTGGGTGGGGGTTAAGGGTTTAGGAGTTGGTTGGGGGTAGGGGTTTGGTTGGGGTTAGGTTTAGGATAGGGGCAAGGAAGTGGTTGGGGTTAGGAGTTGGTTGGGGTTAGGGGTTGTGGTTGGGTTTAGGATTGGGGGTAAGGAGTGGGTGGGGGATTGGGGTTGGGGTTAGGATTAGGTATTGGTTGGGGGTAGGAGTTGTGGTTGGGGTTAGGATTAGGAA
The DNA here is from genome assembly GCF_046254945.1 of Alosa pseudoharengus. Taxonomy (NCBI): domain Eukaryota; kingdom Metazoa; phylum Chordata; class Actinopteri; order Clupeiformes; family Clupeidae; genus Alosa; species Alosa pseudoharengus. The sequence continues at coordinate 238,079 of NW_027468854.1, forward strand.
AAGGGCAAGGGATTGGTTTGGGGTAAGGAGTTGGTTGGTTAGGGTTAGGGTTAGGGTTAGGGTTAGGGTTAGGGTTAGGGTTAGGGTTAGGGTTAGGGTTAGGGTTAGGGTTAGGGTTAGGGTTAGGGTTAGGTATAGGGGGTAAATGCAGGATCGTCGCTAGCGACGATCGTCTGACAACTTCAGACAGGAAGGTCCTATCATCTTGAAACTCATATCACTTGCGTATTTCTTGATGCCGTTCCTTTTGAGACCACTCTCGACTTCCTCCGATGACCGGAAGTTGGTTAAAAACCGGAAATAAACCTTAAAATCCTTATATCTCGAGAACGGAAGGTCGTAGAGAGAAGCGGACAAGTTCCCCGGCTTCCTCGTGGCCGGTTTTGGGGAGGCGGAAAAGAAAATATTTGACCTATCACCTTTCGTTCGGAAGTTATAGCCGTTTTTAGTTTCCCCATTGAAATGAATGGGAAAAATCAAAAATTCTTCTAAGTCCAAAGTGGGTTTTGAAAAAAGTTCCCCCAGAAAGTGTATAGGAGTACGTTTTATGTGATTCTGAGTCGAATGGCACACATTTGTAGTGAAGTTTTTTTTTTCCCATACAAATTTTTTTTACTGTTTGAGTGGATAGATCGATCTTTGAAAATGACTTACAATTGCACCCCTCCATTTCGCCACTAGGGGTAGGGTTCGAGAGTTATGAAAGAAAATGTGTTTGAATGGAAACACAATGGAAATATGTTGGACGAATGGTTAGGGTTTGGACAAGGGTATGGTAAGGGAGTAGTTTAGGGTTAGGAAATTAGAATTAAAATTTTCTTTGGTGTTAGGGTTAGGGTTAGGGTTAGGGTTAGGGTTAGGGTTAGGGTTAGGATAAGGGATGAAAACCAAGAGAAATGAGGGATTCCGCAATAACTCCCGAACGGAAGGTCGTATCGACTCGAGACCGGTTCCGTTGGATTCGGGGTGAGATTCCGCATCGATTGGTATATAATTTTTCCCCGTAGGACCCCGGGAAGGGGTAGTTTCAAAATCTGCCCCTCAAGTGAGGGATTTCCTTATATCTCGGGCTGTGAAAGTCGTAGAGTGAGGGTTCACATATTAATCGATTCTGCTCGTCAAGACGCGTCTTTTGAGACCACTCTCGACTTCCTGCGATATCCGGAAGTTGGTGAAAAACCGGAAATAGACGTAAAAATCGCTGTATCTCGAGAACGGAAGGTCGTAGAGAGAAGCGGACAAGTTCCCCGGCTTCCTCGTGGCCGGTTTTGGGGAGGCGGAAAAGAAAATATTTGACCTATCACCTTTCGTTCGAAAGTTATAGCCGTTTTTAGTTTCCCCATTGAAATGAATGGGAAAAATCAAAAATTCTTCTAAGTCCAAAGTGGGTTTTGAAAAAAGTTCCCCCAGAAAGTGTATAGGAGTACGTTTTAGGTGATTCTGAGTCGAATGGCACACATTTGTAGTGAACTTTTTTTTTTCCCCATACAAATTTTTTTTACTGTTTGAGTGGATAGATCTTTGAAAATGACTTACAATTGCACCCCTCCATTTCGCCACTAGGGGTAGGGTTCGAGAGTTATGAAAGAAAATGTGTTTGAATGGAAACACAATGGAAATATGTTGGACGAATGGTTAGGGTTAGGGTTAGGGTTAGGGTTAGGGTTAGGGTTAGGGTTAGGGTTAGGGTTAGGTTATAGGCTTAAAACTACCTATTAGATGGGCGTCTAATAACTCGGGTTAGGGTTAGGGTTAGGGTTAGGGTTAGGGTTAGGGATAAGGGATAAAAACTACCTTCGGGGGACTCCCCCGAAGTCCCCCAAAGGGATATCTCGGGCTAGGAAGGTCCAAACATCATGAAACTCATATATGTTATAGATCTCATCGAGATCTTTCATATGAGACCACTCTCGACTTCCTCCGATGACCGGAAGTATTTTTAAAACAGGAAATAAACCTTAAAATCCTTATATCTCGAGAACGGAAGGTCGTAGAGAGAAGCGGACAAGTTCCCCGGCTTCCTCGTGGTCGGTTTTGGGGAGGCGGAAAAGAAAATATTTGACCTATCACCTTTCGTTCGGAAGTTATAGCCGTTTTTAGTTCCCCCATTGAAATGAATGGGAAAAATCAAAAATTCTTCTAAGTCCAAAGTGGGTTCCGAAAAAAGTTCCCCCAGAAAGTGTATAGGAGTACGTTTTATGTGATTCTGAGTCGAATGGCACACCTTTGTAGTGAACTTTTTTTTTTCCCATACAATTTTTTTTTATTGTTTGAGTGGATAGATCTTTGAAAATGACTTACAATTGCACCCCTCCATTTCGCCACTAGGGGTAGGGTTCGGGAGTTATGAAAGAAAATGTGTTTGAATGGAAACACAATGGAAATATGTTGGACGAATGGTTAGGGTTAGTATAAAGGTATGGTAAGGGAGTAGATTGACTTGATTAGGGTTAGGGTTAGGGTTAGGGTTAGGGTTAGGTTAGGGTAGGGTTAGGGGAACATGATCTTTGGTGGAGTGGATGACTGTAAGTGCACTGGCCGATTGGATCCAAACACACCAACAAGGAGGGGAATAAGGGTTAGGGTTAGGGTTAGGTTATAGGGTGAAAAGGCGCTAAAGTTACCCCCTAACTTTAGCATCGGACATTTTTGCCAGGCTAATAACCCTGGCTAGGAAGGTGGTAAAGACATGGGGTCACTTGCTATGTAACCCCAGGACCACGGGCTATCCATGGAGACCACCCTCGACTTCCTCCCATAACCGGAAGTTGGTTTAAAACCGGAAATTAGAGTTAGCATTGGCTGTATCTCGAGAACGGAAGGTCGTAGAGAGAAGCGGACAAGTTCCCCGGCTTCCTCGTGGCCGGTTTTGGGGAGGCGGAAAAGAAAATATTTGACCTATCACCTTTCGTTCGGAAGTTATAGCCGTTTTTAGTTTCCCCATTGAAATGAATGGGAAAAATCAAAAATTCTTCTAAGTCCAAAGTGGGTTTTGAAAAAAGTTCCCCCAGAAAGTGTATAGGAGTACGTTTTAGGTGATTCTGAGTCGAATGGCACACATTTGTAGTGAACTTTTTTTTTTCCCATACAAATTTTTTTTACTGTTTGAGTGGATAGATCTTTGAAAATGACTTACAATTGCACCCCTCCATTTCGCCACTAGGGGTAGGGTTCGAGAGTTATGAAAGAAAATGTGTTTGGGTTAGGGTTAGGGATAGGAATAGGGCTAAAAACCACCAATCAGTCGATGACTGATCTCTGTGGGTTAGGGTTTAGGGTTAGGGTTAGGGTTAGGGTTAGGTTAGGGGAATGAATCCGCGGCCCCAACGATGTTGGGACTCACGTTGGGCACGGTCCTTCCCAGAAGGCCAAGGCTGCCCACCGTTCATCCGGCCCTGTCTGTGTCCATGTAGATAAAAGGTAAGTAACCATAATTATTTTGTAATTTATTTAATATTGTGATTTTTCCTTCTTCAGGTAAGAAAAGGTAAGTAATCATTATTTTTCCAGTTATTTAATTTTTGTAATTTTCCTTTTTCAGGTAGTAGGCCGATTCGTTTTTGGTGGGTGGGGGTTAAGGGTTTAGGAGTTGGTTGGGGGTAGGGGTTTGGTTGGGGTTAGGTTTAGGATAGGGGCAAGGAAGTGGTTGGGGTTAGGAGTTGGTTGGGGTTAGGGGTTGTGGTTGGGTTTAGGATTGGGGGTAAGGAGTGGGTGGGGGATTGGGGTTGGGGTTAGGATTAGGTATTGGTTGGGGGTAGGAGTTGTGGTTGGGGTTAGGATTAGGAAAAGGGCAAGGGATTGGTTTGGGGTAAGGAGTTGGTTGGTTAGGGTTAGGGTTAGGGTTAGGGTTAGGGTTAGGGTTAGGGTTAGGGTTAGGGTTAGGGTTAGGGTTAGGGTTAGGGTTAGGGTTAGGGTTAGGTATAGGGGGTAAATGCAGGATCGTCGCTAGCGACGATCGTCTGACAACTTCAGACAGGAAGGTCCTATCATCTTGAAACTCATATCACTTGCGTATTTCTTGATGCCGTTCCTTTTGAGACCACTCTCGACTTCCTCCGATGACCGGAAGTTGGTTAAAAACCGGAAATAAACCTTAAAATCCTTATATCTCGAGAACGGAAGGTCGTAGAGAGAAGCGGACAAGTTCCCCGGCTTCCTCGTGGCCGGTTTTGGGGAGGCGGAAAAGAAAATATTTGACCTATCACCTTTCGTTCGGAAGTTATAGCCGTTTTTAGTTTCCCCATTGAAATGAATGGGAAAAATCAAAAATTCTTCTAAGTCCAAAGTGGGTTTTGAAAAAAGTTCCCCCAGAAAGTGTATAGGAGTACGTTTTATGTGATTCTGAGTCGAATGGCACACATTTGTAGTGAAGTTTTTTTTTTCCCATACAAATTTTTTTTACTGTTTGAGTGGATAGATCTTTGAAAATGACTTACAATTGCACCCCTCCATTTCGCCACTAGGGGTAGGGTTCGAGAGTTATGAAAGAAAATGTGTTTGAATGGAAACACAATGGAAATATGTTGGACGAATGGTTAGGGTTTGGACAAGGGTATGGTAAGGGAGTAGTTTAGGGTTAGGAAATTAGAATTAAAATTTTCTTTGGTGTTAGGGTTAGGGTTAGGGTTAGGGTTAGGGTTAGGGTTAGGGTTAGGGTTAGGGTTAGGGTTAGGGTTAGGGTTAGGAATAGGGCTAAAAACCACCAATCAGTCGATGACTGGGTTAGGGTTAGGGTTAGGTTATAGGGTGAAAAGGCGCTAAAGTTACCCCCTAACTTTAGCATCGGACATTTTTGCCAGGCTAATAACCCTGGCTAGGAAGGTGGTAAAGACATGGGGTCACTTGCTATGTAACCCCAGGACCACGGGCTATCCATGGAGACCACCCTCGACTTCCTCCCATAACCGGAAGTTGGTTTAAAACCGGAAATTAGAGTTAGCATTGGCTGTATCTCGAGAACGGAAGGTCGTAGAGAGAAGCGGACAAGTTCCCCGGCTTCCTCGTGGCCGGTTTTGGGGAGGCGGAAAAGAAAATATTTGACCTATCACCTTTCGTTCGGAAGTTATAGCCGTTTTTAGTTTCCCCATTGAAATGAATGGGAAAAATCAAAAATTCTTCTAAGTCCAAAGTGGGTTTTGAAAAAAGTTCCCCCAGAAAGTGTATAGGAGTACGTTTTAGGTGATTCTGAGTCGAATGGCACACATTTGTAGTGAACTTTTTTTTTTCCCATACAAATTTTTTTTACTGTTTGAGTGGATAGATCTTTGAAAATGACTTACAATTGCACCCCTCCATTTCGCCACTAGGGGTAGGGTTCGAGAGTTATGAAAGAAAATGTGTTTGGGTTAGGGTTAGGGATAGGAATAGGGCTAAAAACCACCAATCAGTCGATGACTGATCTCTGTGGGTTAGGGTTTAGGGTTAGGGTTAGGGTTAGGGTTAGGTTAGGGGAATGAATCCGCGGCCCCAACGATGTTGGGACTCACGTTGGGCACGGTCCTTCCCAGAAGGCCAAGGCTGCCCACCGTTCATCCGGCCCTGTCTGTGTCCATGTAGATAAAAGGTAAGTAACCATAATTATTTTGTAATTTATTTAATATTGTGATTTTTCCTTCTTCAGGTAAGAAAAGGTAAGTAATCATTATTTTTCCAGTTATTTAATTTTTGTAATTTTCCTTTTTCAGGTAGTAGGCCGATTCGTTTTTGGTGGGTGGGGGTTAAGGGTTTAGGAGTTGGTTGGGGGTAGGGGTTTGGTTGGGGTTAGGTTTAGGATAGGGGCAAGGAAGTGGTTGGGGTTAGGAGTTGGTTGGGGTTAGGGGTTGTGGTTGGGTTTAGGATTGGGGGTAAGGAGTGGGTGGGGGATTGGGGTTGGGGTTAGGATTAGGTATTGGTTGGGGGTAGGAGTTGTGGTTGGGGTTAGGATTAGGAAAAGGGCAAGGGATTGGTTTGGGGTAAGGAGTTGGTTGGTTAGGGTTAGGGTTAGGGTTAGGGTTAGGGTTAGGGTTAGGGTTAGGGTTAGGATAAGGGATGAAAACCAAGAGAAATGAGGGATTCCGCAATAACTCCCGAACGGAAGGTCGTATCGACTCGAGACCGGTTCCGTTGGATTCGGGGTGAGATTCCGCATCGATTGGTATATAATTTTTCCCCGTAGGACCCCGGGAAGGGGTAGTTTCAAAATCTGCCCCTCAAGTGAGGGATTTCCTTATATCTCGGGCTGTGAAAGTCGTAGAGTGAGGGTTCACATATCAATCGATTCTGCTCGTCAAGACGCGTCTTTTGAGACCACTCTCGACTTCCTGCGATATCCGGAAGTTGGTGAAAAACCGGAAATAGACGTAAAAATCGCTGTATCTCGAGAACGGAAGGTCGTAGAGAGAAGCGGACAAGTTCCCCGGCTTCCTCGTGGCCGGTTTTGGGGAGGCGGAAAAGAAAATATTTGACCTATCACCTTTCGTTCGAAAGTTATAGCCGTTTTTAGTTTCCCCATTGAAATGAATGGGAAAAATCAAAAATTCTTCTAAGTCCAAAGTGGGTTTTGAAAAAAGTTCCCCCAGAAAGTGTATAGGAGTACGTTTTAGGTGATTCTGAGTCGAATGGCACACATTTGTAGTGAACTTTTTTTTTTCCCCATACAAATTTTTTTTACTGTTTGAGTGGATAGATCTTTGAAAATGACTTACAATTGCACCCCTCCATTTCGCCACTAGGGGTAGGGTTCGAGAGTTATGAAAGAAAATGTGTTTGAATGGAAACACAATGGAAATATGTTGGACGAATGGTTAGGGTTAGGGTTAGGGTTAGGGTTAGGGTTAGGGTTAGGGTTAGGGTTAGGGTTAGGTTATAGGCTTAAAACTACCTATTAGATGGGCGTCTAATAACTCGGGTTAGGGTTAGGGTTAGGGTTAGGGTTAGGGTTAGGGTTAGGGTTAGGGTTAGGGTTAGGGTTAGGATAAGGGATGAAAACCAAGAGAAATGAGGGATTCCGCAATAACTCCCGAACGGAAGGTCGTATCGACTCGAGACCGGTTCCGTTGGATTCGGGGTGAGATTCCGCATCGATTGGTATATAATTTTTCCCCGTAGGACCCCGGGAAGGGGTAGTTTCAAAATCTGCCCCTCAAGTGAGGGATTTCCTTATATCTCGGGCTGTGAAAGTCGTAGAGTGAGGGTTCACATATCAATCGATTCTGCTCGTCAAGACGCGTCTTTTGAGACCACTCTCGACTTCCTGCGATATCCGGAAGTTGGTGAAAAACCGGAAATAGACGTAAAAATCGCTGTATCTCGAGAACGGAAGGTCGTAGAGAGAAGCGGACAAGTTCCCCGGCTTCCTCGTGGCCGGTTTTGGGGAGGCGGAAAAGAAAATATTTGACCTATCACCTTTCGTTCGAAAGTTATAGCCGTTTTTAGTTTCCCCATTGAAATGAATGGGAAAAATCAAAAATTCTTCTAAGTCCAAAGTGGGTTTTGAAAAAAGTTCCCCCAGAAAGTGTATAGGAGTACGTTTTAGGTGATTCTGAGTCGAATGGCACACATTTGTAGTGAACTTTTTTTTTTCCCCATACAAATTTTTTTTACTGTTTGAGTGGATAGATCTTTGAAAATGACTTACAATTGCACCCCTCCATTTCGCCACTAGGGGTAGGGTTCGAGAGTTATGAAAGAAAATGTGTTTGAATGGAAACACAATGGAAATATGTTGGACGAATGGTTAGGGTTAGGGTTAGGGTTAGGGTTAGGGTTAGGGTTAGGGTTAGGGTTAGGGTTAGGTTATAGGCTTAAAACTACCTATTAGATGGGCGTCTAATAACTCGGGTTAGGGTTAGGGTTAGGGTTAGGGTTAGGGTTAGGGATAAGGGATAAAAACTACCTTCGGGGGACTCCCCCGAAGTCCCCCAAAGGGATATCTCGGGCTAGGAAGGTCCAAACATCATGAAACTCATATATGTTATAGATCTCATCGAGATCTTTCATATGAGACCACTCTCGACTTCCTCCGATGACCGGAAGTATTTTTAAAACAGGAAATAAACCTTAAAATCCTTATATCTCGAGAACGGAAGGTCGTAGAGAGAAGCGGACAAGTTCCCCGGCTTCCTCGTGGTCGGTTTTGGGGAGGCGGAAAAGAAAATATTTGACCTATCACCTTTCGTTCGGAAGTTATAGCCGTTTTTAGTTCCCCCATTGAAATGAATGGGAAAAATCAAAAATTCTTCTAAGTCCAAAGTGGGTTCCGGTTCCCCCAGAAAGTGTATAGGAGTACGTTTTATGTGATTCTGAGTCGAATGGCACACCTTTGTAGTGAACTTTTTTTTTTCCCATACAATTTTTTTTTATTGTTTGAGTGGATAGATCTTTGAAAATGACTTACAATTGCACCCCTCCATTTCGCCACTAGGGGTAGGGTTCGGGAGTTATGAAAGAAAATGTGTTTGAATGGAAACACAATGGAAATATGTTGGACGAATGGTTAGGGTTAGTATAAAGGTATGGTAAGGGAGTAGATTGACTTGATTAGGGTTAGGGTTAGGGTTAGGGTTAGGGTTAGGTTAGGGTAGGGTTAGGGGAACATGATCTTTGGTGGAGTGGATGACTGTAAGTGCACTGGCCGATTGGATCCAAACACACCAACAAGGAGGGGAATAAGGGTTAGGGTTAGGGTTAGGTTATAGGGTGAAAAGGCGCTAAAGTTACCCCCTAACTTTAGCATCGGACATTTTTGCCAGGCTAATAACCCTGGCTAGGAAGGTGGTAAAGACATGGGGTCACTTGCTATGTAACCCCAGGACCACGGGCTATCCATGGAGACCACCCTCGACTTCCTCCCATAACCGGAAGTTGGTTTAAAACCGGAAATTAGAGTTAGCATTGGCTGTATCTCGAGAACGGAAGGTCGTAGAGAGAAGCGGACAAGTTCCCCGGCTTCCTCGTGGCCGGTTTTGGGGAGGCGGAAAAGAAAATATTTGACCTATCACCTTTCGTTCGGAAGTTATAGCCGTTTTTAGTTTCCCCATTGAAATGAATGGGAAAAATCAAAAATTCTTCTAAGTCCAAAGTGGGTTTTGAAAAAAGTTCCCCCAGAAAGTGTATAGGAGTACGTTTTAGGTGATTCTGAGTCGAATGGCACACATTTGTAGTGAACTTTTTTTTTTCCCATACAAATTTTTTTTACTGTTTGAGTGGATAGATCTTTGAAAATGACTTACAATTGCACCCCTCCATTTCGCCACTAGGGGTAGGGTTCGAGAGTTATGAAAGAAAATGTGTTTGGGTTAGGGTTAGGGATAGGAATAGGGCTAAAAACCACCAATCAGTCGATGACTGATCTCTGTGGGTTAGGGTTTAGGGTTAGGGTTAGGGTTAGGGTTAGGTTAGGGGAATGAATCCGCGGCCCCAACGATGTTGGGACTCACGTTGGGCACGGTCCTTCCCAGAAGGCCAAGGCTGCCCACCGTTCATCCGGCCCTGTCTGTGTCCATGTAGATAAAAGGTAAGTAACCATAATTATTTTGTAATTTATTTAATATTGTGATTTTTCCTTCTTCAGGTAAGAAAAGGTAAGTAATCATTATTTTTCCAGTTATTTAATTTTTGTAATTTTCCTTTTTCAGGTAGTAGGCCGATTCGTTTTTGGTGGGTGGGGGTTAAGGGTTTAGGAGTTGGTTGGGGGTAGGGGTTTGGTTGGGGTTAGGTTTAGGATAGGGGCAAGGAAGTGGTTGGGGTTAGGAGTTGGTTGGGGTTAGGGGTTGTGGTTGGGTTTAGGATTGGGGGTAAGGAGTGGGTGGGGGATTGGGGTTGGGGTTAGGATTAGGTATTGGTTGGGGGTAGGAGTTGTGGTTGGGGTTAGGATTAGGAAAAGGGCAAGGGATTGGTTTGGGGTAAGGAGTTGGTTGGTTAGGGTTAGGGTTAGGGTTAGGGTTAGGGTTAGGGTTAGGGTTAGGGTTAGGGTTAGGGTTAGGGTTAGGGTTAGGGTTAGGGTTAGGGTTAGGTATAGGGGGTAAATGCAGGATCGTCGCTAGCGACGATCGTCTGACAACTTCAGACAGGAAGGTCCTATCATCTTGAAACTCATATCACTTGCGTATTTCTTGATGCCGTTCCTTTTGAGACCACTCTCGACTTCCTCCGATGACCGGAAGTTGGTTAAAAACCGGAAATAAACCTTAAAATCCTTATATCTCGAGAACGGAAGGTCGTAGAGAGAAGCGGACAAGTTCCCCGGCTTCCTCGTGGCCGGTTTTGGGGAGGCGGAAAAGAAAATATTTGACCTATCACCTTTCGTTCGGAAGTTATAGCCGTTTTTAGTTTCCCCATTGAAATGAATGGGAAAAATCAAAAATTCTTCTAAGTCCAAAGTGGGTTTTGAAAAAAGTTCCCCCAGAAAGTGTATAGGAGTACGTTTTATGTGATTCTGAGTCGAATGGCACACATTTGTAGTGAAGTTTTTTTTTTCCCATACAAATTTTTTTTACTGTTTGAGTGGATAGATCTTTGAAAATGACTTACAATTGCACCCCTCCATTTCGCCACTAGGGGTAGGGTTCGAGAGTTATGAAAGAAAATGTGTTTGAATGGAAACACAATGGAAATATGTTGGACGAATGGTTAGGGTTTGGACAAGGGTATGGTAAGGGAGTAGTTTAGGGTTAGGAAATTAGAATTAAAATTTTCTTTGGTGTTAGGGTTAGGGTTAGGGTTAGGGTTAGGGTTAGGGTTAGGGTTAGGGTTAGGGTTAGGGTTAGGGTTAGGGTTAGGAATAGGGCTAAAAACCACCAATCAGTCGATGACTGGGTTAGGGTTAGGGTTAGGTTATAGGGTGAAAAGGCGCTAAAGTTACCCCCTAACTTTAGCATCGGACATTTTTGCCAGGCTAATAACCCTGGCTAGGAAGGTGGTAAAGACATGGGGTCACTTGCTATGTAACCCCAGGACCACGGGCTATCCATGGAGACCACCCTCGACTTCCTCCCATAACCGGAAGTTGGTTTAAAACCGGAAATTAGAGTTAGCATTGGCTGTATCTCGAGAACGGAAGGTCGTAGAGAGAAGCGGACAAGTTCCCCGGCTTCCTCGTGGCCGGTTTTGGGGAGGCGGAAAAGAAAATATTTGACCTATCACCTTTCGTTCGGAAGTTATAGCCGTTTTTAGTTTCCCCATTGAAATGAATGGGAAAAATCAAAAATTCTTCTAAGTCCAAAGTGGGTTTTGAAAAAAGTTCCCCCAGAAAGTGTATAGGAGTACGTTTTAGGTGATTCTGAGTCGAATGGCACACATTTGTAGTGAACTTTTTTTTTTCCCATACAAATTTTTTTTACTGTTTGAGTGGATAGATCTTTGAAAATGACTTACAATTGCACCCCTCCATTTCGCCACTAGGGGTAGGGTTCGAGAGTTATGAAAGAAAATGTGTTTGGGTTAGGGTTAGGGATAGGAATAGGGCTAAAAACCACCAATCAGTCGATGACTGATCTCTGTGGGTTAGGGTTTAGGGTTAGGGTTAGGGTTAGGGTTAGGTTAGGGGAATGAATCCGCGGCCCCAACGATGTTGGGACTCACGTTGGGCACGGTCCTTCCCAGAAGGCCAAGGCTGCCCACCGTTCATCCGGCCCTGTCTGTGTCCATGTAGATAAAAGGTAAGTAACCATAATTATTTTGTAATTTATTTAATATTGTGATTTTTCCTTCTTCAGGTAAGAAAAGGTAAGTAATCATTATTTTTCCAGTTATTTAATTTTTGTAATTTTCCTTTTTCAGGTAGTAGGCCGATTCGTTTTTGGTGGGTGGGGGTTAAGGGTTTAGGAGTTGGTTGGGGGTAGGGGTTTGGTTGGGGTTAGGTTTAGGATAGGGGCAAGGAAGTGGTTGGGGTTAGGAGTTGGTTGGGGTTAGGGGTTGTGGTTGGGTTTAGGATTGGGGGTAAGGAGTGGGTGGGGGATTGGGGTTGGGGTTAGGATTAGGTATTGGTTGGGGGTAGGAGTTGTGGTTGGGGTTAGGATTAGGAAAAGGGCAAGGGATTGGTTTGGGGTAAGGAGTTGGTTGGTTAGGGTTAGGGTTAGGGTTAGGGTTAGGGTTAGGGTTAGGGTTAGGGTTAGGATAAGGGATGAAAACCAAGAGAAATGAGGGATTCCGCAATAACTCCCGAACGGAAGGTCGTATCGACTCGAGACCGGTTCCGTTGGATTCGGGGTGAGATTCCGCATCGATTGGTATATAATTTTTCCCCGTAGGACCCCGGGAAGGGGTAGTTTCAAAATCTGCCCCTCAAGTGAGGGATTTCCTTATATCTCGGGCTGTGAAAGTCGTAGAGTGAGGGTTCACATATCAATCGATTCTGCTCGTCAAGACGCGTCTTTTGAGACCACTCTCGACTTCCTGCGATATCCGGAAGTTGGTGAAAAACCGGAAATAGACGTAAAAATCGCTGTATCTCGAGAACGGAAGGTCGTAGAGAGAAGCGGACAAGTTCCCCGGCTTCCTCGTGGCCGGTTTTGGGGAGGCGGAAAAGAAAATATTTGACCTATCACCTTTCGTTCGAAAGTTATAGCCGTTTTTAGTTTCCCCATTGAAATGAATGGGAAAAATCAAAAATTCTTCTAAGTCCAAAGTGGGTTTTGAAAAAAGTTCCCCCAGAAAGTGTATAGGAGTACGTTTTAGGTGATTCTGAGTCGAATGGCACACATTTGTAGTGAACTTTTTTTTTTCCCCATACAAATTTTTTTTACTGTTTGAGTGGATAGATCTTTGAAAATGACTTACAATTGCACCCCTCCATTTCGCCACTAGGGGTAGGGTTCGAGAGTTATGAAAGAAAATGTGTTTGAATGGAAACACAATGGAAATATGTTGGACGAATGGTTAGGGTTAGGGTTAGGGTTAGGGTTAGGGTTAGGGTTAGGGTTAGGGTTAGGGTTAGGTTATAGGCTTAAAACTACCTATTAGATGGGCGTCTAATAACTCGGGTTAGGGTTAGGGTTAGGGTTAGGGTTAGGGTTAGGGTTAGGGTTAGGGTTAGGGTTAGGGTTAGGATAAGGGATGAAAACCAAGAGAAATGAGGGATTCCGCAATAACTCCCGAACGGAAGGTCGTATCGACTCGAGACCGGTTCCGTTGGATTCGGGGTGAGATTCCGCATCGATTGGTATATAATTTTTCCCCGTAGGACCCCGGGAAGGGGTAGTTTCAAAATCTGCCCCTCAAGTGAGGGATTTCCTTATATCTCGGGCTGTGAAAGTCGTAGAGTGAGGGTTCACATATCAATCGATTCTGCTCGTCAAGACGCGTCTTTTGAGACCACTCTCGACTTCCTGCGATATCCGGAAGTTGGTGAAAAACCGGAAATAGACGTAAAAATCGCTGTATCTCGAGAACGGAAGGTCGTAGAGAGAAGCGGACAAGTTCCCCGGCTTCCTCGTGGCCGGTTTTGGGGAGGCGGAAAAGAAAATATTTGACCTATCACCTTTCGTTCGAAAGTTATAGCCGTTTTTAGTTTCCCCATTGAAATGAATGGGAAAAATCAAAAATTCTTCTAAGTCCAAAGTGGGTTTTGAAAAAAGTTCCCCCAGAAAGTGTATAGGAGTACGTTTTAGGTGATTCTGAGTCGAATGGCACACATTTGTAGTGAACTTTTTTTTTTCCCCATACAAATTTTTTTTACTGTTTGAGTGGATAGATCTTTGAAAATGACTTACAATTGCACCCCTCCATTTCGCCACTAGGGGTAGGGTTCGAGAGTTATGAAAGAAAATGTGTTTGAATGGAAACACAATGGAAATATGTTGGACGAATGGTTAGGGTTAGGGTTAGGGTTAGGGTTAGGGTTAGGGTTAGGGTTAGGGTTAGGGTTAGGTTATAGGCTTAAAACTACCTATTAGATGGGCGTCTAATAACTCGGGTTAGGGTTAGGGTTAGGGTTAGGGTTAGGGTTAGGGATAAGGGATAAAAACTACCTTCGGGGGACTCCCCCGAAGTCCCCCAAAGGGATATCTCGGGCTAGGAAGGTCCAAACATCATGAAACTCATATATGTTATAGATCTCATCGAGATCTTTCATATGAGACCACTCTCGACTTCCTCCGATGACCGGAAGTATTTTTAAAACAGGAAATAAACCTTAAAATCCTTATATCTCGAGAACGGAAGGTCGTAGAGAGAAGCGGACAAGTTCCCCGGCTTCCTCGTGGTCGGTTTTGGGGAGGCGGAAAAGAAAATATTTGACCTATCACCTTTCGTTCGGAAGTTATAGCCGTTTTTAGTTCCCCCATTGAAATGAATGGGAAAAATCAAAAATTCTTCTAAGTCCAAAGTGGGTTCCGAAAAAAGTTCCCCCAGAAAGTGTATAGGAGTACGTTTTATGTGATTCTGAGTCGAATGGCACACCTTTGTAGTGAACTTTTTTTTTTCCCATACAATTTTTTTTTATTGTTTGAGTGGATAGATCTTTGAAAATGACTTACAATTGCACCCCTCCATTTCGCCACTAGGGGTAGGGTTCGGGAGTTATGAAAGAAAATGTGTTTGAATGGAAACACAATGGAAATATGTTGGACGAATGGTTAGGGTTAGTATAAAGGTATGGTAAGGGAGTAGATTGACTTGATTAGGGTTAGGGTTAGGGTTAGGGTTAGGGTTAGGTTAGGGTAGGGTTAGGGGAACATGATCTTTGGTGGAGTGGATGACTGTAAGTGCACTGGCCGATTGGATCCAAACACACCAACAAGGAGGGGAATAAGGGTTAGGGTTAGGGTTAGGTTATAGGGTGAAAAGGCGCTAAAGTTACCCCCTAACTTTAGCATCGGACATTTTTGCCAGGCTAATAACCCTGGCTAGGAAGGTGGTAAAGACATGGGGTCACTTGCTATGTAACCCCAGGACCACGGGCTATCCATGGAGACCACCCTCGACTTCCTCCCATAACCGGAAGTTGGTTTAAAACCGGAAATTAGAGTTAGCATTGGCTGTATCTCGAGAACGGAAGGTCGTAGAGAGAAGCGGACAAGTTCCCCGGCTTCCTCGTGGCCGGTTTTGGGGAGGCGGAAAAGAAAATATTTGACCTATCACCTTTCGTTCGGAAGTTATAGCCGTTTTTAGTTTCCCCATTGAAATGAATGGGAAAAATCAAAAATTCTTCTAAGTCCAAAGTGGGTTTTGAAAAAAGTTCCCCCAGAAAGTGTATAGGAGTACGTTTTAGGTGATTCTGAGTCGAATGGCACACATTTGTAGTGAACTTTTTTTTTTCCCATACAAATTTTTTTTACTGTTTGAGTGGATAGATCTTTGAAAATGACTTACAATTGCACCCCTCCATTTCGCCACTAGGGGTAGGGTTCGAGAGTTATGAAAGAAAATGTGTTTGGGTTAGGGTTAGGGATAGGAATAGGGCTAAAAACCACCAATCAGTCGATGACTGATCTCTGTGGGTTAGGGTTTAGGGTTAGGGTTAGGGTTAGGGTTAGGTTAGGGGAATGAATCCGCGGCCCCAACGATGTTGGGACTCACGTTGGGCACGGTCCTTCCCAGAAGGCCAAGGCTGCCCACCGTTCATCCGGCCCTGTCTGTGTCCATGTAGATAAAAGGTAAGTAACCATAATTATTTTGTAATTTATTTAATATTGTGATTTTTCCTTCTTCAGGTAAGAAAAGGTAAGTAATCATTATTTTTCCAGTTATTTAATTTTTGTAATTTTCCTTTTTCAGGTAGTAGGCCGATTCGTTTTTGGTGGGTGGGGGTTAAGGGTTTAGGAGTTGGTTGGGGGTAGGGGTTTGGTTGGGGTTAGGTTTAGGATAGGGGCAAGGAAGTGGTTGGGGTTAGGAGTTGGTTGGGGTTAGGGGTTGTGGTTGGGTTTAGGATTGGGGGTAAGGAGTGGGTGGGGGATTGGGGTTGGGGTTAGGATTAGGTATTGGTTGGGGGTAGGAGTTGTGGTTGGGGTTAGGATTAGGAAAAGGGCAAGGGATTGGTTTGGGGTAAGGAGTTGGTTGGTTAGGGTTAGGGTTAGGGTTAGGGTTAGGGTTAGGGTTAGGGTTAGGGTTAGGGTTAGGGTTAGGGTTAGGGTTAGGGTTAGGGTTAGGGTTAGGGTTAGGTATAGGGGGTAAATGCAGGATAGGGGGTAACGGCAAGATCGGAACAAGTGCCGATCGTCTTGCAAGTCAAGACAGGAAGGTGCTAGAGACTTGAAACCAAGTCCCATCCCTTCCTTTTTTGGTGCCGGACCTTTTGAGACCACTCTCGACTTCCTGTGATGACCGGAAGTTGGTTAAAAACCGGAAATAAACCTTAAAATCCTTATATCTCGAGAACGGAAGGTCGTAGAGACATGGGGACAAGTTCCCCGGCTTCCTCGTGGCCGGTTTTGGGGAGGCGGAAAAGAAAATATTTGACCTATCACCTTTCGTTCGGAAGTTATAGCCGTTTTTAGTTTCCCCATTGAAATGAATGGGAAAAATCAAAAATTCTTCTAAGTCCAAAGTGGGTTTTGAAAAAAGTTCCCCCAGAAAGTGTATAGGAGTACGTTTTAGGTGATTCTGAGTCGAATGGCACACATTTGTAGTGAACTTTTTTTTTTCCCCATACAAATTTTTTTTACTGTTTGAGTGGATAGATCTTTGAAAATGACTTACAATTGCACCCCTCCATTTCGCCACTAGGGGTTAGGGTTAGGGTTAGGGTTAGGGTTAGGGTTAGGGTTAGGGTTAGGGTTAGGGTTAGGGTTAGGGTTAGGGTTAGGGTTAGGGTTAGGGTTAGGGTTAGGGTTAGGGTTAGGGTTAGGGTTAGGGTTAGGGTTAGGGTTAGGGTTAGGGTTAGGGTTAGGTTATAGGCTTAAAACTACCTATTAGACGCCCATCTAATAACTCACCCTCGCGTCTAATAGCCATAACTCCGGATAGGAAGGTCATAGAGACTTCAGACCAAGTGCCCTGTATACCTAAGGGCCGGACCTTTCGATAGAGACCACCCTCGACTTCCTCCGATGACCGGAAGTATTTTTAAAACAGGAAATAAAACTTAAAATCCTTATATCTCGAGAACGGAAGGTCGTAGAGAGAAGCGGACAAGTTCCCCGGCTTCCTCGTGGTCGGTTTTGGGGAGGCGGAAAAGAAAATATTTGACCTATCACCTTTCGTTCGGAAGTTATAGCCGTTTTTAGTTCCCCCATTGAAATGAATGGGAAAAATCAAAAATTCTTCTAAGTCCAAAGTGGGTTCCGAAAAAAGTTCCCCCAGAAAGTGTATAGGAGTACGTTTTATGTGATTCTGAGTCGAATGGCACACCTTTGTAGTGAACTTTTTTTTTTCCCATACAATTTTTTTTTATTGTTTGAGTGGATAGATCTTTGAAAATGACTTACAATTGCACCCCTCCATTTCGCCACTAGGGGTAGGGTTCGGGAGTTATGAAAGAAAATGTGTTTGAATGGAAACACAATGGAAATATGTTGGACGAATGGTTAGGGTTAGTATAAAGGTATGGTAAGGGAGTAGATTGACTTGATTAGGGTTAGGGTTAGGGTTAGGGTTAGGGTTAGGGTTAGGGTTAGGGTTAGGGTTAGGGTTAGGGTTAGGGTTAGGGTATAGGGCTAAAAGCGAAGTTTCTCCGAGTTGGAGAAGACTAGGGCTTTGAATAACTCAGGATAGGAAGGTGATAGAGACTTGAAACTCATATATGTTATAGATCTCATCGAGATCTTTCATATTTCCTAGGGTTAGGGTTAGGGTTAGGGTTAGGGTTAGGGTTAGGGTTAGGGTTAGGGTTAGGGTTAGGGTTAGGGTTAGGGTTAGGGTTAGGGTTAGGGTTAGGTTATAGGCTTAAAACTACCTATTAGACGCCCATCTAATAACTCACCCTCGCGTCTAATAGCCATAACTCCGGATAGGAAGGTCATAGAGACTTCAGACCAAGTGCCCTGTATACCTAAGGGCCGGACCTTTCGATAGAGACCACCCTCGACTTCCTCCGATGACCGGAAGTATTTTTAAAACAGGAAATAAAACTTAAAATCCTTATATCTCGAGAACGGAAGGTCGTAGAGAGAAGCGGACAAGTTCCCCGGCTTCCTCGTGGCCGGTTTTGGGGAGGCGGAAAAGAAAATATTTGACCTATCACCTTTCGTTCGGAAGTTATAGCCGTTTTTAGTTTCCCCATTGAAATGAATGGGAAAAATCAAAAATTCTTCTAAGTCCAAAGTGGGTTTTGAAAAAAGTTCCCCCAGAAAGTGTATAGGAGTACGTTTTATGTGATTCTGAGTCGAATGGCACACATTTGTAGTGAACTTTTTTTTTTCCCATACAAATTTTTTTTACTGTTTGAGTGGATAGATCTTTGAAAATGACTTACAATTGCACCCCTCCATTTCGCCACTAGGGGTAGGGTTCGAGAGTTATGAAAGAAAATGTGTTTGAATGGAAACACAATGGAAATATGTTGGACGAATGGTTAGGGTTTGGACAAGGGTATGGTAAGGGAGTAGATTGACCTTTGACCTTTGACCTTTGGGTTAGGGTTAGGGTTAGGGTTAGGGTTAGGGTTAGGGTTAGGGTTAGGGTTAGGGTTAGGGTTAGGGTTAGGGTTAGGGTTAGGGTTAGGGTTAGGGTTAGGGTTAGGGTTAGGGTTAGGGTTAGGGTTAGGGTTAGGGTTAGGGTTAGGGTTAGGGTTAGGGTTAGGGTTAGGGTTAGGGTTAGGGTTAGGGTTAGGGTTAGGGTTAGGGTTAGGGTTAGGGTTAGGGTTAGGGTTAGGGTTAGGGTTAGGGTTAGGGATATAGGGCAAATGCAAGATCAGTCCGAGGACTGATCCTCATGTAGCTCCCGACCCGAAGGTCCTATATACACGAAACTCATATATGTTATCCATCTGTTGAAGACCTTTAATTTGAGCCCACCCTCGACTTCCTCCGATGTCCGGAAGTTGGTTAAAAACCGGAAATAAACCTTAAAATCCTTATATCTCGAGAACGGAAGGTCGTAGAGAGAAGCGGACAAGTTCCCCGGCTTCCTCGTGGCCGGTTTTGGGGAGGCGGAAAAGAAAATATTTGACCTATCACCTTTCGTTCGGAAGTTATAGCCGTTTTTAGTTTCCCCATTGAAATGAATGGGAAAAATCAAAAATTCTTCTAAGTCCAAAGTGGGTTTTGAAAAAAGTTCCCCCAGAAAGTGTATAGGAGTACGTTTTAGGTGATTCTGAGTCGAATGGCACACATTTGTAGTGAACTTTTTTTTTTCCTAGGGTTAGGGTTAGGGTTAGGGTTAGGTTAGGGTTAGGGTTAGGGTTAGGGTTAGGGTTAGGGTTAGGGTTAGGGTTAGGGTTAGGGTTAGGGTTAGGGATATAGGGCAAATGCAAGATCAGTCCGAGGACTGATCCTCATGTAGCTCCCGACCCGAAGGTCCTATATACACGAAACTCATATATGTTATCCATCTGTTGAAGACCTTTAATTTGAGCCCACCCTCGACTTCCTCCGATGTCCGGAAGTTGGTTAAAAACCGGAAATAAACCTTAAAATCCTTATATCTCGAGAACGGAAGGTCGTAGAGAGAAGCGGACAAGTTCCCCGGCTTCCTCGTGGCCGGTTTTGGGGAGGCGGAAAAGAAAATATTTGACCTATCACCTTTCGTTCGGAAGTTATAGCCGTTTTTAGTTTCCCCATTGAAATGAATGGGAAAAATCAAAAATTCTTCTAAGTCCAAAGTGGGTTTTGAAAAAAGTTCCCCCAGAAAGTGTATAGGAGTACGTTTTAGGTGATTCTGAGTCGAATGGCACACATTTGTAGTGAACTTTTTTTTTTCCTAGGGTTAGGGTTAGGGTTAGGGTTAGGTTAGGGTTAGGGTTAGGGTTAGGGTTAGGGTTAGGGTTAGGGTTAGGGTTAGGGTTAGGGTTAGGGTTAGGGATATAGGGCAAATGCAAGATCAGTCCGAGGACTGATCCTCATGTAGCTCCCGACCCGAAGGTCCTATATACACGAAACTCATATATGTTATCCATCTGTTGAAGACCTTTAATTTGAGCCCACCCTCGACTTCCTCCGATGTCCGGAAGTTGGTTAAAAACCGGAAATAAACCTTAAAATCCTTATATCTCGAGAACGGAAGGTCGTAGAGAGAAGCGGACAAGTTCCCCGGCTTCCTCGTGGCCGGTTTTGGGGAGGCGGAAAAGAAAATATTTGACCTATCACCTTTCGTTCGGAAGTTATAGCCGTTTTTAGTTTCCCCATTGAAATGAATGGGAAAAATCAAAAATTCTTCTAAGTCCAAAGTGGGTTTTGAAAAAAGTTCCCCCAGAAAGTGTATAGGAGTACGTTTTAGGTGATTCTGAGTCGAATGGCACACATTTGTAGTGAACTTTTTTTTTTCCTAGGGTTAGGGTTAGGGTTAGGGTTAGGTTAGGGTTAGGGTTAGGGTTAGGGTTAGGGTTAGGGTTAGGGTTAGGGTTAGGGTTAGGGTTAGGGTTAGGGATATAGGGCAAATGCAAGATCAGTCCGAGGACTGATCCTCATGTAGCTCCCGACCCGAAGGTCCTATATACACGAAACTCATATATGTTATCCATCTGTTGAAGACCTTTAATTTGAGCCCACCCTCGACTTCCTCCGATGTCCGGAAGTTGGTTAAAAACCGGAAATAAACCTTAAAATCCTTATATCTCGAGAACGGAAGGTCGTAGAGAGAAGCGGACAAGTTCCCCGGCTTCCTCGTGGCCGGTTTTGGGGAGGCGGAAAAGAAAATATTTGACCTATCACCTTTCGTTCGGAAGTTATAGCCGTTTTTAGTTTCCCCATTGAAATGAATGGGAAAAATCAAAAATTCTTCTAAGTCCAAAGTGGGTTTTGAAAAAAGTTCCCCCAGAAAGTGTATAGGAGTACGTTTTAGGTGATTCTGAGTCGAATGGCACACATTTGTAGTGAACTTTTTTTTTTCCTAGGGTTAGGGTTAGGGTTAGGGTTAGGTTAGGGTTAGGGTTAGGGTTAGGGTTAGGGTTAGGGTTAGGGTTAGGGTTAGGGTTAGGGTTAGGGTTAGGGATATAGGGCAAATGCAAGATCAGTCCGAGGACTGATCCTCATGTAGCTCCCGACCCGAAGGTCCTATATACACGAAACTCATATATGTTATCCATCTGTTGAAGACCTTTAATTTGAGCCCACCCTCGACTTCCTCCGATGTCCGGAAGTTGGTTAAAAACCGGAAATAAACCTTAAAATCCTTATATCTCGAGAACGGAAGGTCGTAGAGAGAAGCGGACAAGTTCCCCGGCTTCCTCGTGGCCGGTTTTGGGGAGGCGGAAAAGAAAATATTTGACCTATCACCTTTCGTTCGGAAGTTATAGCCGTTTTTAGTTTCCCCATTGAAATGAATGGGAAAAATCAAAAATTCTTCTAAGTCCAAAGTGGGTTTTGAAAAAAGTTCCCCCAGAAAGTGTATAGGAGTACGTTTTAGGTGATTCTGAGTCGAATGGCACACATTTGTAGTGAACTTTTTTTTTTCCTAGGGTTAGGGTTAGGGTTAGGGTTAGGTTAGGGTTAGGGTTAGGGTTAGGGTTAGGGTTAGGGTTAGGGTTAGGGTTAGGGTTAGGGTTAGGGTTAGGGATATAGGGCAAATGCAAGATCAGTCCGAGGACTGATCCTCATGTAGCTCCCGACCCGAAGGTCCTATATACACGAAACTCATATATGTTATCCATCTGTTGAAGACCTTTAATTTGAGCCCACCCTCGACTTCCTCCGATGTCCGGAAGTTGGTTAAAAACCGGAAATAAACCTTAAAATCCTTATATCTCGAGAACGGAAGGTCGTAGAGAGAAGCGGACAAGTTCCCCGGCTTCCTCGTGGCCGGTTTTGGGGAGGCGGAAAAGAAAATATTTGACCTATCACCTTTCGTTCGGAAGTTATAGCCGTTTTTAGTTTCCCCATTGAAATGAATGGGAAAAATCAAAAATTCTTCTAAGTCCAAAGTGGGTTTTGAAAAAAGTTCCCCCAGAAAGTGTATAGGAGTACGTTTTAGGTGATTCTGAGTCGAATGGCACACATTTGTAGTGAACTTTTTTTTTTCCTAGGGTTAGGGTTAGGGTTAGGGTTAGGTTAGGGTTAGGGTTAGGGTTAGGGTTAGGGTTAGGGTTAGGGTTAGGGTTAGGGTTAGGGTTAGGGTTAGGGTTAGGGTTAGGGTTAGGGTTAGGGTTAGGGTTAGGGTTAGGGTTAGGGTTAGGGTTAGGGTTAGGGTTAGGGTTAGGGTTAGGGTTAGGGTTAGGGTTAGGGTTAGGGTTAGGGTTAGGGTTAGGGTTAGGGTTAGGGTTAGGGTTAGGGTTAGGGTTAGGGTTAGGGTTAGGGTTAGGGTTAGGGTTAGGGTTAGGGTTAGGGTTAGGGTTAGGGTTAGGGTTAGGGTTAGGGTTAGGGTTAGGGTTAGGGTTAGGATAAGGGATGAAAACCAAGAGAAATGAGGGATTCCGCAATAACTCCCGAACGGAAGGTCGTATCGACTCGAGACCGGTTCCGTTGGATTCGGGGTGAGATTCCGCATCGATTGGTATATAATTTTTCCCTGTAGGACCCCGGGAAGGGGTAGTTTCAAAATCTGCCCCTCAAGTGAGGGATTTCCTTATATCTCGGGCTGTGAAAGTCGTAGAGTGAGGGTTCACATATCAATCGATTCTGCTCGTCAAGACGCGTCTTTTGAGACCACTCTCGACTTCCTGCGATATCCGGAAGTTGGTGAAAAACCGGAAATAGACGTAAAAATCGCTGTATCTCGAGAACGGAAGGTCGTAGAGAGAAGCGGACAAGTTCCCCGGCTTCCTCGTGGCCGGTTTTGGGGAGGCGGAAAAGAAAATATTTGACCTATCACCTTTCGTTCGAAAGTTATAGCCGTTTTTAGTTTCCCCATTGAAATGAATGGGAAAAATCAAAAATTCTTCTAAGTCCAAAGTGGGTTTTGAAAAAAGTTCCCCCAGAAAGTGTATAGGAGTACGTTTTAGGTGATTCTGAGTCGAATGGCACACATTTGTAGTGAACTTTTTTTTTTCCCCATACAAATTTTTTTTACTGTTTGAGTGGATAGATCTTTGAAAATGACTTACAATTGCACCCCTCCATTTCGCCACTAGGGGTAGGGTTCGAGAGTTATGAAAGAAAATGTGTTTGAATGGAAACACAATGGAAATATGTTGGACGAATGGTTAGGGTTAGGGTTAGGGTTAGGGTTAGGGTTAGGGTTAGGGTTAGGGTTAGGGTTAGGTTATAGGCTTAAAACTACCTATTAGATGGGCGTCTAATAACTCGGGTTAGGGTTAGGGTTAGGGTTAGGGTTAGGGTTAGGGATAAGGGATAAAAACTACCTTCGGGGGACTCCCCCGAAGTCCCCCAAAGGGATATCTCGGGCTAGGAAGGTCCAAACATCATGAAACTCATATATGTTATAGATCTCATCGAGATCTTTCATATGAGACCACTCTCGACTTCCTCCGATGACCGGAAGTATTTTTAAAACAGGAAATAAACCTTAAAATCCTTATATCTCGAGAACGGAAGGTCGTAGAGAGAAGCGGACAAGTTCCCCGGCTTCCTCGTGGTCGGTTTTGGGGAGGCGGAAAAGAAAATATTTGACCTATCACCTTTCGTTCGGAAGTTATAGCCGTTTTTAGTTCCCCCATTGAAATGAATGGGAAAAATCAAAAATTCTTCTAAGTCCAAAGTGGGTTCCGAAAAAAGTTCCCCCAGAAAGTGTATAGGAGTACGTTTTATGTGATTCTGAGTCGAATGGCACACCTTTGTAGTGAACTTTTTTTTTTCCCATACAATTTTTTTTTATTGTTTGAGTGGATAGATCTTTGAAAATGACTTACAATTGCACCCCTCCATTTCGCCACTAGGGGTAGGGTTCGGGAGTTATGAAAGAAAATGTGTTTGAATGGAAACACAATGGAAATATGTTGGACGAATGGTTAGGGTTAGTATAAAGGTATGGTAAGGGAGTAGATTGACTTGATTAGGGTTAGGGTTAGGGTTAGGGTTAGGGTTAGGTTAGGGTAGGGTTAGGGGAACATGATCTTTGGTGGAGTGGATGACTGTAAGTGCACTGGCCGATTGGATCCAAACACACCAACAAGGAGGGGAATAAGGGTTAGGGTTAGGGTTAGGTTATAGGGTGAAAAGGCGCTAAAGTTACCCCCTAACTTTAGCATCGGACATTTTTGCCAGGCTAATAACCCTGGCTAGGAAGGTGGTAAAGACATGGGGTCACTTGCTATGTAACCCCAGGACCACGGGCTATCCATGGAGACCACCCTCGACTTCCTCCCATAACCGGAAGTTGGTTTAAAACCGGAAATTAGAGTTAGCATTGGCTGTATCTCGAGAACGGAAGGTCGTAGAGAGAAGCGGACAAGTTCCCCGGCTTCCTCGTGGCCGGTTTTGGGGAGGCGGAAAAGAAAATATTTGACCTATCACCTTTCGTTCGGAAGTTATAGCCGTTTTTAGTTTCCCCATTGAAATGAATGGGAAAAATCAAAAATTCTTCTAAGTCCAAAGTGGGTTTTGAAAAAAGTTCCCCCAGAAAGTGTATAGGAGTACGTTTTAGGTGATTCTGAGTCGAATGGCACACATTTGTAGTGAACTTTTTTTTTTCCCATACAAATTTTTTTTACTGTTTGAGTGGATAGATCTTTGAAAATGACTTACAATTGCACCCCTCCATTTCGCCACTAGGGGTAGGGTTCGAGAGTTATGAAAGAAAATGTGTTTGGGTTAGGGTTAGGGATAGGAATAGGGCTAAAAACCACCAATCAGTCGATGACTGATCTCTGTGGGTTAGGGTTTAGGGTTAGGGTTAGGGTTAGGGTTAGGTTAGGGGAATGAATCCGCGGCCCCAACGATGTTGGGACTCACGTTGGGCACGGTCCTTCCCAGAAGGCCAAGGCTGCCCACCGTTCATCCGGCCCTGTCTGTGTCCATGTAGATAAAAGGTAAGTAACCATAATTATTTTGTAATTTATTTAATATTGTGATTTTTCCTTCTTCAGGTAAGAAAAGGTAAGTAATCATTATTTTTCCAGTTATTTAATTTTTGTAATTTTCCTTTTTCAGGTAGTAGGCCGATTCGTTTTTGGTGGGTGGGGGTTAAGGGTTTAGGAGTTGGTTGGGGGTAGGGGTTTGGTTGGGGTTAGGTTTAGGATAGGGGCAAGGAAGTGGTTGGGGTTAGGAGTTGGTTGGGGTTAGGGGTTGTGGTTGGGTTTAGGATTGGGGGTAAGGAGTGGGTGGGGGATTGGGGTTGGGGTTAGGATTAGGTATTGGTTGGGGGTAGGAGTTGTGGTTGGGGTTAGGATTAGGAAAAGGGCAAGGGATTGGTTTGGGGTAAGGAGTTGGTTGGTTAGGGTTAGGGTTAGGGTTAGGGTTAGGGTTAGGGTTAGGGTTAGGGTTAGGGTTAGGGTTAGGGTTAGGGTTAGGGTTAGGGTTAGGGTTAGGTATAGGGGGTAAATGCAGGATCGTCGCTAGCGACGATCGTCTGACAACTTCAGACAGGAAGGTCCTATCATCTTGAAACTCATATCACTTGCGTATTTCTTGATGCCGTTCCTTTTGAGACCACTCTCGACTTCCTCCGATGACCGGAAGTTGGTTAAAAACCGGAAATAAACCTTAAAATCCTTATATCTCGAGAACGGAAGGTCGTAGAGAGAAGCGGACAAGTTCCCCGGCTTCCTCGTGGCCGGTTTTGGGGAGGCGGAAAAGAAAATATTTGACCTATCACCTTTCGTTCGGAAGTTATAGCCGTTTTTAGTTTCCCCATTGAAATGAATGGGAAAAATCAAAAATTCTTCTAAGTCCAAAGTGGGTTTTGAAAAAAGTTCCCCCAGAAAGTGTATAGGAGTACGTTTTATGTGATTCTGAGTCGAATGGCACACATTTGTAGTGAAGTTTTTTTTTTCCCATACAAATTTTTTTTACTGTTTGAGTGGATAGATCTTTGAAAATGACTTACAATTGCACCCCTCCATTTCGCCACTAGGGGTAGGGTTCGAGAGTTATGAAAGAAAATGTGTTTGAATGGAAACACAATGGAAATATGTTGGACGAATGGTTAGGGTTTGGACAAGGGTATGGTAAGGGAGTAGTTTAGGGTTAGGAAATTAGAATTAAAATTTTCTTTGGTGTTAGGGTTAGGGTTAGGGTTAGGGTTAGGGTTAGGGTTAGGGTTAGGATAAGGGATGAAAACCAAGAGAAATGAGGGATTCCGCAATAACTCCCGAACGGAAGGTCGTATCGACTCGAGACCGGTTCCGTTGGATTCGGGGTGAGATTCCGCATCGATTGGTATATAATTTTTCCTAGGGTTAGGGTTAGGGTTAGGGTTAGGGTTAGGGTTAGGGTTAGGGTTAGGGTTAGGGTTAGGGTTAGGGTTAGGGTTAGGGTTAGGGTTAGGGTTAGGGTTAGGGTTAGGGTTAGGGTTAGGGTTAGGGTTAGGGTTAGGGTTAGGGTTAGGGTTAGGGTTAGGGTTAGGGTTAGGGTTAGGGTTAGGGTTAGGGTTAGGGTTAGGGTTAGGGTTAGGGTTAGGGTTAGGGTTAGGGTTAGGGTTAGGGTTAGGGTTAGGGTTAGGGTTAGGGTTAGGGTTAGGGTTAGGGTTAGGGTTAGGGTTAGGGTTAGGGTTAGGGTTAGGGTTAGGGTTAGGGTTAGGGTTAGGGTTAGGGTTAGGGTTAGGGTTAGGGTTAGGGTTAGGGTTAGGGTTAGGGTTAGGGTTAGGGTTAGGGTTAGGGTTAGGGTTAGGGTTAGGGTTAGGGTTAGGGTTAGGGTTAGGGTTAGGGTTAGGGTTAGGGTTAGGGTTAGGGTTAGGGTTAGGGTTAGGGTTAGGGTTAGGGTTAGGGTTAGGGTTAGGGTTAGGGTTAGGGTTAGGGTTAGGGTTAGGGTTAGGGTTAGGGTTAGGGTTAGGGTTAGGGTTAGGGTTAGGGTTAGGGTTAGGGTTAGGGTTAGGGTTAGGGTTAGGGTTAGGGTTAGGGTTAGGGTTAGGGTTAGGGTTAGGGTTAGGGTTAGGGTTAGGGTTAGGGTTAGGGTTAGGGTTAGGGTTAGGGTTAGGGTTAGGGTTAGGGTTAGGGTTAGGGTTAGGGTTAGGGTTAGGGTTAGGGTTAGGGTTAGGGTTAGGGTTAGGGTTAGGGTTAGGGTTAGGGTTAGGGTTAGGGTTAGGGTTAGGGTTAGGGTTAGGGTTAGGGTTAGGGTTAGGGTTAGGGTTAGGGTTAGGGTTAGGGTTAGGGTTAGGGTTAGGGTTAGGGTTAGGGTTAGGGTTAGGGTTAGGGTTAGGGTTAGGGTTAGGGTTAGGGTTAGGGTTAGGGTTAGGGTTAGGGTTAGGGTTAGGGTTAGGGTTAGGGTTAGGGTTAGGGTTAGGGTTAGGGTTAGGGTTAGGGTTAGGGTTAGGGTTAGGGTTAGGGTTAGGGTTAGGGTTAGGGTTAGGGTTAGGGTTAGGGTTAGGGTTAGGGTTAGGGTTAGGGTTAGGGTTAGGGTTAGGGTTAGGGTTAGGGTTAGGGTTAGGGTTAGGGTTAGGGTTAGGGTTAGGGTTAGGGTTAGGGTTAGGGTTAGGGTTAGGGTTAGGGTTAGGGTTAGGGTTAGGGTTAGGGTTAGGGTTAGGGTTAGGGTTAGGGTTAGGGTTAGGGTTAGGGTTAGGGTTAGGGTTAGGGTTAGGGTTAGGGTTAGGGTTAGGGTTAGGGTTAGGGTTAGGGTTAGGGTTAGGGTTAGGGTTAGGGTTAGGGTTAGGGTTAGGGTTAGGGTTAGGGTTAGGGTTAGGGTTAGGGTTAGGGTTAGGGTTAGGGTTAGGGTTAGGGTTAGGGTTAGGGTTAGGGTTAGGGTTAGGGTTAGGGTTAGGGTTAGGGTTAGGGTTAGGGTTAGGGTTAGGGTTAGGGTTAGGGTTAGGGTTAGGGTTAGGGTTAGGGTTAGGGTTAGGGTTAGGGTTAGGGTTAGGGTTAGGGTTAGGGTTAGGGTTAGGGTTAGGGTTAGGGTTAGGGTTAGGGTTAGGGTTAGGGTTAGGGTTAGGGTTAGGGTTAGGGTTAGGGTTAGGGTTAGGGTTAGGGTTAGGGTTAGGGTTAGGGTTAGGGTTAGGGTTAGGGTTAGGGTTAGGGTTAGGGTTAGGGTTAGGGTTAGGGTTAGGGTTAGGGTTAGGGTTAGGGTTAGGGTTAGGGTTAGGGTTAGGGTTAGGGTTAGGGTTAGGGTTAGGGTTAGGGTTAGGGTTAGGGTTAGGGTTAGGGTTAGGGTTAGGGTTAGGGTTAGGGTTAGGGTTAGGGTTAGGGTTAGGGTTAGGGTTAGGGTTAGGGTTAGGGTTAGGGTTAGGGTTAGGGTTAGGGTTAGGGTTAGGGTTAGGGTTAGGGTTAGGGTTAGGGTTAGGGTTAGGGTTAGGGTTAGGGTTAGGGTTAGGGTTAGGGTTAGGGTTAGGGTTAGGGTTAGGGTTAGGGTTAGGGTTAGGGTTAGGGTTAGGGTTAGGGTTAGGGTTAGGGTTAGGGTTAGGGTTAGGGTTAGGGTTAGGGTTAGGGTTAGGGTTAGGGTTAGGGTTAGGGTTAGGGTTAGGGTTAGGGTTAGGGTTAGGGTTAGGGTTAGGGTTAGGGTTAGGGTTAGGGTTAGGGTTAGGGTTAGGGTTAGGGTTAGGGTTAGGGTTAGGGTTAGGGTTAGGGTTAGGGTTAGGGTTAGGGTTAGGGTTAGGGTTAGGGTTAGGGTTAGGGTTAGGGTTAGGGTTAGGGTTAGGGTTAGGGTTAGGGTTAGGGTTAGGGTTAGGGTTAGGGTTAGGGTTAGGGTTAGGGTTAGGGTTAGGGTTAGGGTTAGGGTTAGGGTTAGGGTTAGGGTTAGGGTTAGGGTTAGGGTTAGGGTTAGGGTTAGGGTTAGGGTTAGGGTTAGGGTTAGGGTTAGGGTTAGGGTTAGGGTTAGGGTTAGGGTTAGGGTTAGGGTTAGGGTTAGGGTTAGGGTTAGGGTTAGGGTTAGGGTTAGGGTTAGGGTTAGGGTTAGGGTTAGGGTTAGGGTTAGGGTTAGGGTTAGGGTTAGGGTTAGGGTTAGGGTTAGGGTTAGGGTTAGGGTTAGGGTTAGGGTTAGGGTTAGGGTTAGGGTTAGGGTTAGGGTTAGGGTTAGGGTTAGGGTTAGGGTTAGGGTTAGGGTTAGGGTTAGGGTTAGGGTTAGGGTTAGGGTTAGGGTTAGGGTTAGGGTTAGGGTTAGGGTTAGGGTTAGGGTTAGGGTTAGGGTTAGGGTTAGGGTTAGGGTTAGGGTTAGGGTTAGGGTTAGGGTTAGGGTTAGGGTTAGGGTTAGGGTTAGGGTTAGGGTTAGGGTTAGGGTTAGGGTTAGGGTTAGGGTTAGGGTTAGGGTTAGGGTTAGGGTTAGGGTTAGGGTTAGGGTTAGGGTTAGGGTTAGGGTTAGGGTTAGGGTTAGGGTTAGGGTTAGGGTTAGGGTTAGGGTTAGGGTTAGGGTTAGGGTTAGGGTTAGGGTTAGGG